>NC_052162.1:62029579-62217830 GCF_902713615.1 Scyliorhinus canicula | reverse complement strand
AACCCACGCAAACACGGGAAGAATGTGCAAACTCCACATGGACAGTGACCCAGAGCGGGACCAAACCTGGCACCTCAGTGCTGTGAGGATGCAAGGCTAACTCTCTATGCCACCCTGCTGCCCACCCTTCCCATGTTGACTTAAAGCACACATGTCAGACCTACGACATTAGGCAAAACATAGATGGACTCCTCCACCTTATGCGTTAGTTTTCTGAGTGAATCTCGCATCATCTGCCTGATGTTCCACTGCCTGTCTTTACTTTTTCAGCATTGTCTCGGCGGCCACTTGCAGAGGCTCATCATCTCACTCAGATACAGTGGGTGCCTGGTCTCCAACAGTCCTCCGAGTGCCAAAGATCTGGGCTGTCACTGCCTCCGACTGCTGCAGAGATGCATCTGTGAGGTGCTCTCCAGGAGTTGAGCCTGAGCCAGATCTCGAGTTATGACCCACCCAGGTTTGTGTCTCTGCACTGGTTGAAATTTCAGGTGAATGCAGTGATGGATCTTTTTGGCTTTGTCCCTCACGATCCTCCTCTGAGGTTGGGGGCTGGGCCTTATATTGGCCATCGTGTTGTGCCTGTACCTTCTGGTGCCGTAAGAGAGGGAAGACAGTTTTAGTTCATGAGCAAGCAGAATACAAGATTACATGAGCCTCACTGTGAATATCATGATGTGGCCCACTCATGGAGGGCTCATCCTTGCGAGGTTGCTGAGGAGAAGCCAATCTCACCTTCTCCACAGGAGCGACCCCATCCTCCCCAGCCAGCTCAGTGGGATCCTCCTTGAATCTGGTGAGCTCTGTGATGCTGGCGATCCTTCCTCCTGACTGGGATCTCTCCCTCCTGTTGTGGGCAAGCTTGCATGAAGACAAAGGGATGGAATTGTGATGAGAAGGACTGGAGCAGAGGTTGGGGAGCATGCTGGCTCCTGGTGTGTGTGAGATGAGAACACCTACCTCTGAGAAAGTGCTGAGGATGGAGATAGTGTAGCATGATGGTGGTGATTGAGTAGTGAAATATCAATGAGACAATCAGGGCTGATAGGTATCCCCTGCTAATACTGTGTGAGATCCCTAAACAGTGTAGCCCTTGTGCATGCTGAAGAGGGACCTGAAGATTAATTTACCCTGGTGGAATGGATGAGATGATTCATTCTCTTCCTGCACTGAATTGTATTGCAGGGACAGTGATCAGCTGCACTGATCCTTTCTGCTACCAGCTCCCAGGCCAGAGAGTTGAGGCCAGTATGCTTCTTGGAGCCATCCCTTGGGTACAGCACATCCCAGTGTTCATGCCCTCCTCTGGAAGCAGCCGTCTTCTTCTTGTATTCAGCAGTCTTGATGCTGTAGTATTATCATATATAAAGCTAATGCAAGGGTTAATGAACTGTATACAGACAGCCACTAGAGGGAACTAGTCCAATGAGATATAAGGGATGATGCTTAGCCTTGTGGGACAGAAGGTTGGAGAAGGTGGGCAGATGGAGTTAGCTAGAGACTGACTGAAGATAGTGAGAGACAGCAGACAGTAGTTTAAACTGATAGTGAGTTTAGATGTAGATGAGAGTAATTTATGTGTTATGAATCCACTGTTTCGTAGGGATAAGCGTCGATTCCAGTTAGTAGTGTTAAATAAAGTAGTTTTATTTGTGAGTTCTTTGATCGACAATACGCATCAAAAAGTAAAGTAAAGCAGAGAACAACACAGATGTGTCTCCTCAAGAGAGCTGGGCTGGAGAGAATGAAATGTGTGTGCTGGGATGGTGTTTAAATTTGGCCCCCAGACTGTCAACCCCATTGGATAAGTGGGGCAGACGAATCAGTAGCTGACCCGCCATGTGATTCAGAGAGATTCCAGCCAATGCATAATTAGTGGGCTTCTGAGTGTGAAATAGGGTGTGATTTCCCCCCACAACAATCAGCGGGAAATGTGCCGTGCACCCTGCTCACCATGGCACTGAGCTTCAAAAACAGAAAATTCCACTTATTAGATCAATTATTTACCCAGTGAACCCTAGGGAAGTACTTTATTTTATCCATTCTTTAATCGGCAACTTTGCAAGAATGTGTGTCAGAGCCAGAGCTGGAGGCCATAGTGGCTGACTTGCATTCCCGAACTCTGTCGTCCTCACTGGGAGTGTGGGATTGAGGGATTACCTTCTTAGTTACTAGCATAAATCAGAGAAGATATTTGGTTTCAATATAAATTTCTGTGATTTCGACCCAGGTGATTAAGTGCTCAGTCAATGTAAATAGTGTGCCGTCAGAGAGAACATATTGTACTAGCATGTGTAATCGCATGATTCAGTGCCACCCATTATTCTGTGGTTGTTTAATGGTACACAGCAGAGGAGGATACTCAGTATTATATAGGCTGGTTAGTCTTTCTGAAATAATTATTACCATGCGACCATGAAACGGAGTCATTGTTTCCTGTCCCTGCTGGTCCCCAGGATCTTTGGGTCAGATGTGTCAGCATTTAGGCAGCTAAATATAGGTTGTGTGCATGTGTGGAATGGAAGTGAAATAAGAGTAGTTGCGTAGTCAGTGACTGAGTTTCACAGCCTTCCAACATGTGTAATTACCACAGGAAGGAAGTGATGATGTGAAAGGGGGTAGGTGGAGGGGCCATATAGCGTGTAGAAACGACAAACTTCTCAATGCTGTGGAATGCTGAGAGCTAAAGAAGGTTCTTTTACAGACTTCTCCACAGAAGAAGATGAGAGATTGTGAAAGTATTCCCATTTTCAGTCTGACAATCTTTGACTAATTTTGACCAAGTTTTAGATTGCGGTTGCTTACTTGAATCATCTTTTCTCATTTTTTTTAACCCATTTTGCTCCTTTCAGCATTGTTTCAGTTTTTGATGCTTGTTTTGCAATTTCAGAGTTTTCTGAATTTTTTAAAAGCCATTTTGCAGCATTAGCAATGAAGTTTCATTTGTTTCGCAAGTGTAGCAATCCACGGGAGGCAGGAGTTCCGTCACCACACCAATATTTATTTACAATAACGATATTACAGGAGCAGCTACAAACCGTGCTGCTATCAGTCCAGTCAACTTAAGACTGGCTCACAAAGCCTACATAGGTGATTATATGGGCCCCCTCAATGAGCTATCATTGAGGGAGCTCATACTCCAATTGGCCAACCAATAAAGCCAATTGGAGTTCATTACACCCCTCCCCCCCAAGGTCCGAGGAATTCCTGCCAGCTGGCATTCCTCTGAGCTTCTTCCTGCTCCTCATGTCTGGGTCTGTCACCTCTGTGTCGTCCGCCGGGTCGTTCTCCGAAGTGGGCGGGGTGTACCTTATAGGTGCCCGTCTTTTCCTTGACGACCTCCTTGGAAGTTGTTCTTCCTCCTCCTCGGGGAGAGGTGTTGCGGCGCCTCGTCGAAAGTGTCCATCTCCGGCTCTGACGACTGGATGACAGGGTCTGGAGAAATTGCTCGGGGCTGGGGTGTGGGTATCCTTTCCATCTGGGCTATCCCAGCTTGAGGTGGCCCTGCTTCGCATGCCTCCAGGTGTGGTCCCGCTGCCCTTATTTGGTCTAGGTGTTTCTTCAGCACCTTACCTCCTATCGAAACCTCATAGGATATGGGCCGTTTGGGACTCTACCGTGCCTTTGACCCACGTTGGTCTATTCCCATAATTCTTGACCCAAACCGGTGTCCCTACCTGGAAATGTCTCTGCTGCTGACTATTATCATGCCCCCTGCGTTGGGCCTCCTGTTGTTTCTCCACTTTCCCCGTTAAATTTGGGAAAAGGAGACTCAGCCTCGTTCGCAGCCGCCTTCCCATTAAGAGTTCAGCTGGTGGTATGCCCGTTGTGGAATGCGGTGTGGTCCTGTAATCAAGCAGCCAGCGGGAGAGCTTTGTGTCAATTGACGCTGCCGGCTGCTTCTTGAGTCCCACTTTAAGTGTCTGGACCGCTCTCTCTGCCAGGCCGTTGGTCGCTGGATGGTAAGGGGTCGTTTTGATGTGACAGACTCTGTTTTCCTTCAGGAATTTTCCAAATTCCCCACTTATGGATGCCGTTCCGTTGTCCGACACCAATACCTCCGGAGGTCCATGTGTTGCAAACGAGGCCCTGAGCTTTTCAATTGTCGATGCTGTGCTTGCCGTGTTTACCCGGTGAACGTCCAACCATTTGGAGTGGGCGCCCACTATCACCAAAAACATTGAGCCCATGAAAGGGCCAATATGCAGGCGGGTCCACGGTCTGCCTGGCCATTCCCACGGGTGCAATGGCGCCGCTGGTGGCACTCTTTGCCCCTGTTGGCACTCCTGGCACCGACATACCAAGGCTGCTATGTCTGTGTCCAGACCTGGCCACCAAACGTAGCTTCGAGCTAGCATCTTCATTTTAGACACCCCTGGGTGTCCGTGATGTAACTCGATTAAGATTGCCTGACGGCCCTGAGCTGGGACTATTACCCGGGCTCCCCATAATAGGATACCATCTTCTACGGTTATTTGGTCCCTTCTGCTCCAGTATGGGTGCTTCTGGGGCTCCACTGGTCTTTCCAGTTCCCCTGTTAGCTGTAAATGCTTCACCTTGGCTAAACTGGGTCTTTTGCGTCCACAACCGAATATGTTGTGCGTCTACTGGTAGGGTGTCCAAAAATTTAGAGTCATTACTGTCTCCTCTACTTTTTGGTATTTGCGGCGGAGTGTCCGGGAGGGGAAGTCTGCTCAAAGCATCTGCATTTGCTACTCGCGTTCCCGGTCTGTGCTCCAGAACATATCTATACGCCGCCAGTAGCAACGCCCAGCGTTGGATTCTAGCTGATGCAATCGGGGGTATTGACTTGTCTTCTTTTAATAACCCTAATAACGGCTTATGGTCCGTCACTATGGTGAATTTCCGCCCATACAGATAGTGGTGAAATTATTTTTACTGTGAATATCACCGCCAGTCCTTCCTTCTCGATTTGGGCATACGTCCTCTCAGCCATCGCCAATGTCCTCGAAGCATAGGCTATTGGCCATTCTTCCCCATTCCTTCCTCTATGGGCTAAGACGGCTCCTACCCCGTAAGGGGAGCATCACAAGTGACCACCAACTCCTTCCTTGGGTCATAATGCTCTAGGACATTTTCGGATGACAGCTGTTCCTTAATGTCCCTAAATGCTCGGTTTTGGCGGGTGGACCATTTCCATTCTTGCCCCTTTTTTAGTAGCTGGTGGAGGGGTTCTAGGATGGACGCCCTATTTTCAATTAATTTTCCATAATAGGTTACCAACCTATTAGGTTACCAATGGGCAGCACGGTAGCATTGTGGATAGCACAATCACTTCACAGCTCCAGGGTCCCAGGTTCGATTCCGGCTTGGGTCACTGTCTGTGCGGATTCTGCACATCCTCCCCGTGTGTGCGTGGGTTTCCTCCGGGTGCTCCGGTTTCCTCCCACAGTCCAAAGATGTGCAGGTTAGGTGGATTGGCCATGATAAATTGCCCTTAGTGTCCAAAATTGCCCTTAGTGTTGGGTGGGGTTACTGGGTTATGGGGATAGGGTGGAGGTGTTAACCTTGGGTAGGGTGCTTTTTCCAGGGGCCGGTGCAGACTCGATGGGCCGAATGGCCTCCTTCTGCACTGTAAATTCTATGAAATCTATGAACCCTAGAAATGATCGTAACTCCTGGACCATGGTGGGAGCTGGGGCTTCTTTTATTGCCCTTACTCTGTCTTCTAATGGGTGTAAGCCTGACTCGTCTACTTTATATAATTGTTCCCCTTCGGAGGAGGATGGGGTGTCTAGGTTGTGTACTTCCCTGCGTCCCCACCTGCTATTCCTCTTTTGCCACCTCCTTCTAAGGTTTCTGTCGCTGTTACCCCACTCTGTCTGGTGCCAGAAACGTCCTTCTCTGTTGGGGGAGCCTCAGGTACTTCCCTCTGTCTCCAGTTAGTCCTGGCAGACTTGGGGGCAGTTCTGGGGTTTTCCTTTTCCCCTCTATTCCTCAGGCTTTTCCTGAGAGCGGCTATCTGGTAGCAGGACTCGTTGTGGTAGTCCCTCTCACAGGTATCTACCTCCACTGGCGTGCCCTGTAGTTCCTGCGCCCCACTTGCTGCCTTTTCTAGGGACAGTGCGAGCTGTAACGCCTGCCTGCAGTCTAGCTCCGTTTCCGCCAACAGGCGTTTCTGTATTGTGAGGTCGTTTATACCACACACTAACCGCTCCCGAAGCATTTCATTTAGCGTCGGACCGAACTCACATTTTTCCGCCAGCCTTCTCCGGCGGGTCAAGAAATTTGTGACTGACTCCCTGTCTTCCCGCTTTGCTGTGTAGAATCTGTACCTACGCAAAATGAGGGGTGGTTTTGGGTCGTAGTGCTCTTTCACCAATTCCGTTACTTCTTGGAAAGTTTCTGTGTCCGGCGCATCGGGATACGTCAGACTACGTATAATGGCAAAAGCTGAGGGTCCGCACGCCGACAGCAGGATAAGCCGTCTCCTTTCGTCCGTCAGTATATCATTTGCCCGGAAGAAGTAACACATTCTCTCCACATACTGGGACCAGTCCTCAATAGCCGGGTCGAATGCCTCTAACCTCCCAAAAAACGGAATTTTTAAAATGGCAAGGCTTACCCTCCGAGTGCGGCAGCTGGTCTCCGCAAAATTCGTAGTTTACCTCGTCGCCACTGTAATAATCCACAGGAGGCAGGAGTTCCGTCACCACACCAATATTTATTTACAATAACGATATTACAGGAGCAGCTACAAACAGTGCTGCTAGCAGTCCAGTCAACTTAAGACTGGCTCACAAAGCCTATACAGGTGCTTATATGGGCCCTCTCAATGAACTATCATTGAGGGAGCTCATACTCTAATTGGCCAACCAATAAAGCCAATTGGAGTTCATTACAGCAAGACATAAATCACTTGAATTGTACAGTAAAGAAGACTCCTAGTCTATCCAGATTTTGTTGATCTCAGCTATTTCAGCAGTATATGAGCAGCCGATAGCCTGAAGGATTGAGAATAGCGGATGGGGTTGGGGCAGAACAAAGTGGAATCTGAAGTTGTAAATCAATGGATTCTTGCTCCTAGTGGCAGTCTGTGCCTCTTGTGGAGGTCGGGTGTTGACACGATTCACTGGAGTCTGATCTCCCCCGGGATCAAATGGTTTGCTGATGTGCAGGGCTGTTTAGCACAGGGCTAAATCGCTGGCTTTGAAAGCAGACCAAGTAGGCCAGCAGCACGGTTCGATTCCCGTAACAGCCTCCCCGAACAGGCACCGGAATGTGGTGACTAGGGGCTTTTCACAGTAACTTCATTGAAGCTACTCGTGACAATAAGCGATTTTCATTTCATTCCATTTCATCTGCTTCACTGGGCAGGGAATTCCATAAATTTACATACTTCCCCTTATTTTGAGGCCCCCTAGTTCTGCTTTCACCCGCCAGTGGAAACAACCTACCCGCATCTATCCTATCTATTCCCTTTATAATTTTATATGTTTCTATAAGATCCCCCCCGCATCCTTCTAAATTCCAACTATGCAGTCCCAGTCTACTTAACCTCTCCTTATAATCCAACCCCCTCAACTCTGGGATTAACCTAGTGAATCTCCTCTGCACACCCTCCAGCCTTTCTCAGGTACGGAGACCAAAACTGAATACAATACTCCAGGTGTGGCCTCACTAACACCTTACACAGTTGCAGCATAACCGCCCTAGTCTTAAACTCCATCCCTCTAGCAGTGAAGGACAAAATTCCATTTGCCTTCTTAATCACCTGTTGCACCTGTAAACCAACTTTTTGCGACTCATGCATTAGCACACCCAGGTCTCTCTGCACAGCAGCATGTATTAATATTTTATCATTTAAATAATAATCCCTTTTGCTGTTGTTCCTACCAAAATGGATAACTTCACATTTGTCAACATTATATTCCATCTGCCAGACCCTAGCCCATTCACTTAACCTATCCAAATCCCTCTGCAGACTTCCAGTATCCTCTGCACTTTTTGCTTTACCACTCATCTTAGTGTCGTCTGCAAACTTGGACACATTGCACTTGGTCCCCAACTCCAAATCATCTATGCCAATTGTGAACAATTGTGGGCCCAACACTGATCCCTGAGGGACACCACTAGCTACTGATTACCAACCAGGGAAACACCCATTAATCCCCACTCTTTGCTTTCTATTAATTAACCAATCCTCTATCCATGCTACAACTTTACCCTTAGCGCCATGCATCTTTATCTTATGCAGCAACCTTTTGTGTGATACCTTGCCAAAAGTAAAGGTTGACATATTCTCCTGCACATGGGGCAGCTGAAAAGTGGACCTATGATTGCAGAAGGGTTTGCATCAGGGTTGTATCTCAGAAAGAGTATCCAGGCTTTCTGACCCATTCATCAATATATTCCTGGTATAAGTAAAATCCAACAGGGAGATACTGCTGAGGACTGTGTATAAGAGCATGGTGCAGTCGTTATGGGTCTTTGATGAGTGAAGGGAATGTTGGATAGGCGACTGCTGAGCCAATCAGTGCAACTTCCACCATCCCAAGAACTGTTGCATTATGCAAGACGATGTTTAATAACCTCACAAAGTTGGCCAGTTTAAGTGGAAACATTGTTCCCTTGTACAGGCTGTGACTCTTAAAATATCTGTCTTGTCATTCCCTCTTAGCATTGTTAACTTGATGAAGTGAAAATGCACTATTCACAAGGGCTTTTTTCATGAATACTATATATTGTTAACTCTGTACCACTCTCTGAAGTCACATTGTCTGCCATGTGGGACTAGTACTACGCTGGAAGGAGAGGAGGTTAAAGGGAGAGCATTCCTGCGAGCATTATAATCATGATATGCATGTTATGCGTTTGCCAGTTTGCTGTTCAATAAAGTCTCGCAGTTTGCGACTTCTCCTTTGGCGATTTTGTTTACCTGCAAGCAAGTGCCCATTGTAGCCCCAAATCTTTGCCTATTCGCGATGTAAGTAAACTAAAAACAATGAGTTCTTGCAGTTCTTTCTGCATATGTGTGTGTGTGAGACACTGACAGGGGAAGAAAAGAGGGTTTTTTAATAAGCGAGATAACGTTTGTTAAACAGAGAATGTTTCTCCCAGTTGTTACAGTCTGTCTCTTTGGTTGCTCTCAGTGCTTGCTCAGGCCTGGCAACCAATCAGGGTTCCTGTTGTAGTGGTAGCTTCTTGCCCTCATCCAAACAGGAAAGAGAGGGATTATTATGTGTAAGTGTGTGAGAAAGAGAGAGAAGTTGCAGTAGTAGCAACTTCTCCTTCAATCCTCCACTTGCACAACAACAACCAGCCACAGGCCAAGTGCTGACTTTTTAAACATACAACTTCTCCCACCCAATGCCACCCCAAGCTGGTGTGGAGAGAAGAGAGCACACATTAAAGAGAGAGAATGGGGGGTTTAAAAGGGCCGCTGGAAGAGATGGGACCCCAGCATTTGGCCATAGTTAAATGTTGGGGAGAGGAGAAGTAAAGGGGTTAAATGTCAAGATTATAGGCGATGAACTGCTTCCATACCAGACAATAATATGATGAGAGAGAGAGAGAGAGAGAACGAGAGAGAGAGAGAGAAAAGCCTAGTTCTTGAAAGACCACTTTTTCATCTCTCTCCCTGTAACAGCGGAGGGACAGGAGTGGCCTTCAAGCCATCTTTAAGTATTGTGGGCATAACAGGGGCAACCAGAGCTGCAGCCTGTCTGACCTACCAAACGCTTCCAGGTCACAGCCCTGCTGCGGCTCCGATCCTGAAACTAAATTTCACCCCCTTTCATTGAATCATAGAATATTTACAGTGCAGAAAGAGGCCATTCAGTCCATTGAGTCTGCATCGACCATTTGGAAGACCACCCTACACAGATCCAATCCCCGCCCTGTCCCTGTAAACCCATCTAACCGTTGGACACTTAAGGGCAATTTAGCATGGCCAATCCACCTAACCTGCACATCTTTGGACTGCGGGAGGAAACCGCAGCACCCGGAGGAAACCCATGCAGACACAGGGAGAATGTGCAAACTCCACACAGTCACCCGAGGTCAGAATCAAACACAGATCCCTGGTGCTGTGAGGCAGCAGTGCTACTCCTTTGACCGTGAGCAGCCTCTAGCTTCATAGCTGAAGGCGATTTCAAATGAAGGATTAGCCTTGTTAGTTGTGATAACACTTCACACTCCTCAACTCTCAAGTGCCTCCTTGAAAGCACAGATGTTGGGTTGGATTCAAGTCCCCATGCCGGCGGGAAAACCGACGCCAACGACTCCGGCGTCAACAGGCCCCCCAAGGTGAGGAATTCTCCACTTCCCTCCACTTTCTCGGGGACTAGGTGGACGCCAGAGGGGTTGGCGCCGTTCTAGCCGGCGCCAAAGGGACTGCACGAGTTTGTGCATGTGCCAAAGGGCCGGCATGATCTCACCCATGCGTGGAACCGCAAGCGTGTTTTAGCGCATGTGTGGGGGTTGTCTTCTCCGCGCCAGCCATGGCGGTGTCCTACAGAGGCTGGCGTGGAAGGAAGGAGTGCCCCTATGGGACAGGCCCGCCTGCAGATCGGTGGGCCCCGATCTCGGGCCAGGCCACCCTGGGGGCCCCCCCGGGGTCGGATCCCCCCCACGCACCCCAAGGACCGCCCCTGCCGACTTACCTTTTTTTAAAAATAAATTTAGATTACCCAATTATTTTTTCCAATTAAGGGCCAATTTAGCGTGGCCAATCCACCTACTCTGCACATTTTTGGGTTGTGGGGCGAAACCCACGCAGACACGGGGAGAATGTGCAAACTCCACACGGACAGTGACCCAGAGCCGGGATCGAACCTGGGACCTCAGCGCCGTGAAGCGGTTGTGCTAACCACTAGACCACTGTGCTGCCCTCCCGCCGACTTACCTGATAGATCCCGCTGGTTCGTGAGTTGAGTGATTCACGGCGGCGGGTCTGGCCAAAAAAGGACAGCCCATCGGTGCCCAGAGCGTTGCCAGGGGTCCGCTGCCAACGGCCCCAAACCTGCATGGCGTGAACCCCGCCCGAAAAAAACGGGGCCGGAGAATACGGCAGCCGGCGGCGGGGCGGGATTCGCACCGTCCCCCGGGGATTCTCCAACCGAGGGGGGGGGGTTGGAGAATCCCGCTGGTCATGTCTCAGAGGATGATTCGTGCACTGCATGTCCAGAAAGCTCGGATGCCTGAACAGTGTGCCTGAAGTCTAGGAGCGTTAGCACTACAGAGGCAGCTGTCAACAAACAATCATTAAGAGCAGGGCTTCAGCACTGAGGATCCCTTGGCCAAGTGTGTGGATGAGTAGTGCTATGTTCTAGTACGTGACAATGGTTGAGTAGACATACCAAAGAACATCTGGTTCTCGACGTGTCAAATTTAATATTGCATAACAGACTGTGGTTTGGAAAAAAATACTTACAATCTGGAACAATCACAAGCACAACTAACCACGATGACCTCCCCTAGGTTACGGTGTCACATTGTATAACTTGCCTGCCACCGAGTGGTCGGAGGTCAAACATATTTACATTGACAATTGTTTATGCAGAGGGCAGCTGAGCACAGTCTCTCTAATGTTCCCGGCTGAGGTCTGGGGTCTCGGGGCTCCTGATGTGGCCAGGGTGAGTGTGCAGATCAAGGTTTGCCAGCACAATTGGATTGCTGGATGGCACTCTGAGAAAAGGCAGGACAGTCGTGGTAAGGGTGGGGAACGTTTGGGAGATTTGAGCGTCCTGGGATGGAAGCCCAAACTGATTGTCCCCTCCCTCCTTCTCCAATTCCTTCCAGATAAAACAATGTTTGCAGGTGTGGATCTGCGGAGGCTGCCCTCACGTTGCTTGTGACAGTCAAGGCAGGCAGATGCTGTAGAAGGCAGCAATGCCAATACAGGCAGGAGGCGGCACCCCATGCAGAGGGCTGCCACCCACCCTGAAGACCCGCCCGTCCATCAGGCCGAGGAGGGGGGTCAGAAGTGAAGGCCAGTAACAGCCCAAGGTGTACAGGCATTGTTGCTCATTCCATGAGTTGATGGGCAGCATGTGCCGCAGAAGACTGTGTCTCAATAGAGAGAGTGCGATATATGTGCCACGTTCTCATGGACATGGCACCCCGTGGAGCAGGAGGACACCCTCTGCTGGTGGCTGTGAAGGTCACTGCAGCCCTAAACCTCATTCCAGGGTTTGAGCGGGGACCTGCGTGGTATGTCACAGTCATCAGCCCACAGGTGCATCTTTGAGTTGATCGGTGCCCTGTATGTGTGGGCATCAGTCTATATTACCTTCAGGCTCACCAAGGTGCCCCGGCTGTAGGATTTGCTGCCATCGTCAGAATGCCCCAGATCCAGGCAGCGATCGATGGCACGCATGTCTCCCTGTGAGCATCGGGGCATTAACAAGTGTATATATATATTTTTTTTCTTTTTTCTTTTTTATAAATTTAGATTACCCAATTATTTTTTCCAATTGAGGGGCAATTTAGCGTGGCCAATCCACCTACTCTGCACATTTTTGCGTTGTAGGGGCGAAACCCACGCAGACACGGGGAGAATGTGCAAACTCCACACAGACAGTGACCCAGAGCCGGGATCGAACCTGGGACCTCAGCGCCGTGAGGCAGCAGGGCTAAACACTAGGCCACCGTGTTGCCCTACGAGTGTCATTTTTTAACAGGAAGGGATAAAAGCAAATTACTGCGGATGCTGGAATCTGAAATGAAAGAGAAAATGCTGGAAAATCTCAGCAAGTCTGGCAGCATCTGTAGGGAGAGAAAATAGCTAACGTTTTGAGTCATCGGACTCGAAACGTTAACTTTTTCTCTCCCTACAGATGCTGCCAGACCTGCTGTGATTTTCCAGCATTTTCTCTTTCATTAACAGGAAGGGGTTCCACTTCCTCAATGTTCCGATCGTGTGTGACCACCACCTCAGAATCATGCATGTTGTGCCCACTACCAGGGAGCATGCCTGACAGCTACATCCTGGGGCACTCGGAGACCTCGGTGTCTTCATGGAGCACCTCAGGATGACAGGTTGGCTCATGGGGGACAGAGGAGACCGGCTGAGGACATGGCTAATGAAGCTATCGTGGAGGCCTTTACACTAAGGCGGAGGAGACCTGCTTCAATGAGGCCCACGTTGTCACCCGTGCTGTCACTGAGTGGTTCTGAAACCCGGGCTGCTGAAAATGCAGTTCCAATGCCAGGACTGCTCTGGCAGGGCCTTGAAGTAGATCCCCCAGAGGGTCTCCCTCTTTGTGGTGGTCTGCTCTGCCCTCCACAATCTAACACAGTAGCAGTGCGACACAGTGGAAGAGGAGAACGCGGAGAGATATGCAACCTCATTTGAGGAGGAGGTGGTCTAGGGGGGCTGAAGGATGAGCCTGAGGAGGAACCGGAAGATTAAGGACATGCGAGGAGGACTAGGGAGGCCCTCATTGTCTCCAGATTCTCCCATGTCGAGGCTGTGTCCATCAGCTCAACACCTTCCCACCCAACAATTTCCCCACCCCCTGCATTTCCCTCCCTCCCCGTTCACCCATCCCTACCACCATCCCCCCACCTCCACCACCAGATCAGGCCTGTTGTGAAGATTAACGTGGCAGAGACTTCACATGTATCAGGTGTGACATGTTTTAATAGTGAACATTTTACTGTGACAGATTTCCATTCCCCCTAGCTTTAGATAGTGACCTCAACAGTGCCCACTCAGTGCTCCTCAATCTTTTTGAACTTTTGTGGTCTTGTGCTACGTCTAGGTGTGTCCCTACAGCAGAGGTGGAGACAGCCTGCTGCTTTCCGCGCCCAGTGGTCTTTGAAGCCCTTGTTGGTCAACCTCTGGATGGTCCAGAGCCAGAGGTCCCTGGCCGACTTACCGGTGTCACTGGCACTGCCTTGTCACCCTGTTCTGCCCGCTGCCCTTGAGATGCATCGGTGTCAGGAAGGGTGGATTCAGAATAACTGAAGACCTCCATAGTCTTCTTGGCGAAGGCCCTGGGTTGGCCTCCAGCGTTCCTCCTCCTTAAGGGTCCGCGTAGGGCTCTGGGAGACTGCATGGCACGGAGGGACAGCTGGAGTGTCCACCTGTGTCTGGGACATGAAGTCTAGGCCTCCAGCTATGGTCGTCACAGACTGAGCCACTTCTTGAACACCGCCACTCATGGTACGGATGTCCTGTTCCAGGTTTTCCCTGCGGACGCCACCCGAGCAGCTATGGCCTAGGTGCCAAGCATTGTCAGCACCATCTCCTGTGCCTGAAGCCTTTGGGACTCTTTTAATAAGCCTTGCAATCACTGGAATGCCGCTGAAACCCCCTCCTGAATGTCACGGTTCTGGTCCATCCTGGGAGAACCTTGTCTAGAGGGTCGACATCTGGCTGGAACCCAGATGTGTCCTGGGATCCAGCAGACCTCCAACTGCTGTCTCGCTTGGATGTTCCTGCCTCTACAATGTACATCAGCAGCTTTGTGGTGCTCCCAAGATTGTGCCACCGAACCCTGTCCACTAATGTCGCCCATTGAGGTGTGTGTCTCTGTGCTGGTGGAAGGTACGGGTGATAGCTGTGACACATTGCTATTGTTATCCTCGGAGTTCTCCTCTGAGGTGGTCAAGCTGGTGCCGATTCGTACTCCTTTTGAAAAACGTGAACCTGGCGGAAGGGCTTCTGTGGGGATCCGAAGAGGTGAGTAGCCATCTTTGCTCACAGGAAATGAGCCCGGGGGTGCTAGGATTGCCACCCCAATGCCCGGTGGGGGATGGGGGACCCACAGCTGTAGGGGGCAATGGGGGGGTGGGGCAACTGCTCATGGCAAAACAATGCCAACCCCTGGATCATGAGTACCTTTTCCAGGGGCAACCCCTGTCCCTGCCCATCTGTCAAAGACCATCCGTAACCCCCACCGACTGCCGAGGCCTCTGGCTGCCTGACTGAAGGCTATTGCTAATCGGGAATTCGCAATCGTGGCTAAGTGAGCATTTCACAGGTGCCAAGTGGATTCCTGTGGGTGGGCGGGCCATGTAGCATGTGAGAGTGGTTGCCTAGCAACATCCCAATCACACCTTGACGCATGGACACCACGCTTGAACACTGCAGGAAGCAAGACCACATATGCAACATGCGAATACCCAGGGGATGGGACACAGCTCTGGGGAGTCCATGTCCATGGCCGGAGGGTGGATGAACACCACGGGAAAGGGGACTTGGGGGGATGGATGTCCGGAGAGATGGGCAAAGGGTCCAGAGGTTAGCTTGCATTGCGGAAGGAAGTGACAAAGGCATCAGAATGGTTGTGCAAAAAGGTACAAACCCCACTCCAGATGCTGTCATATTGTGGTTCATTCAATAATAAAAACCTGGTACTTAAAAATAAGTCAGTCTAAGTTGCTGCAAGGCCAGCATTTGTTGCCCATTCCTAATAGGCTTTGAGAAAGTGATGGTGAGCCCCCTTCTTGGACCATTGTGCTCCATGTGGTGAAGATACTCCTCCTAAAGTCCTGCTGGTGTGGAGGGAGTTCCAAGCGCCTTCTGTCCGTGCCCTGCTAGATGGTAGGTGTTGGGTGTTTAGAAGGTGTCGTCAAAGACATCTTTATGATCAGGCTACGAACATTTGTTCCTGGACTGCCTTCAATAAGTGGGGAGAAATGATCCAGTCAGAAATATCCTTTTACTGTGTAGTAGAAAATGAGTGTAGCTGAGGCCTCCAAACCGATTCAATCGACAATTGTGTGGAGCCTGGAATGTCCCTTTAAATAACTTGAGTGGTCATCAGACTAAACAACCTCATTCAGAGAATAATTTCCATTACACAGCCATATGCACAACAGCTGTCCCCTGAACTACCCCTGTTTGGCTTCACTAAATAACAATTGCCAGCCATTCCGTTTCACAGCTTTTTGTGAAAACAGGTCTTGCTCAGTGTTATTACTTTGCAAGTGAATGTAGAGTTTTTCTGTTTCCTGCCCTCACGTACCAATGAAAGGGGGTCATACAAGGGTGCCTAGTTTGGGTTGTTTTTCTCAGTGTGTATCCATCACAAACCATCAGGCTTCTTTTTTTCTCGCTACCTCTCATCACATGGCAATAATGTGTGAAGCACTGCAATTTCCTTTGCATTGTTAGCTCCATGAAACTGTTCACACCAGGATGCTTGGCAGCTTCTGTTCGGCTGTGGACAAGTGGGCCTGCGCTGCCTTATAGAGAACCAGCCAAAGAAGAGCTGTGCACTGCAAACAGCACAAGGTCTCTTCATTTAACACCTCCGTATATTTCCTGCTATTAGTCCGATATCAAGTGTATAAGGCATGCTCTCAATTAGTCGGCTGTAATTAGTTCCTGTTTACACTCTTGTGTGGACAGCACTTTCCTTTTTCTGTCTTCCCCTCCCCGGCTGCTTTTCAATTACTGTTGTTTTAATTAGGATTCTGGGAGGCTGTATCTCTGTGTCATTGGTCCTGGTGTTTACATGACTACCTTCAGCTCTGGTATTCTGCGGGCAAATTTGCACACCATATGCAAAACTGGTTGTGTGAGCTTACAGCCAGGATAAGAGAGTCAGACTAACGGTGTAAATGTCAGTCGCTTGAAACAATGTGAATTAAAACAAAGATAGTATAAAAAGAAGTTCTCTCTCCATAATCACCTTTCTCACCCATTCCTCACTCCTTCATGTCCCTCTTTTAGTTCACACCCGTCCTTTTTCTCTTTGGCTTTTTTTTAACTGTACTGCAAGTATACAAATGAGTTTGTTAAAACATTGTAGATTATTTTCTCACTCACTCAGCCACTTCTGCACCTCTCCATCATTGTATTAACAGCCTCTCGCAAGTCGCACTTATTAGCAGCCAGGATTAAATCCAGGTGCGTACACACATATCGCCATCTATTTATCTATAATATAATTCAGGGGCTGCACGGTTGCATGTGGTTAGCACTTTTACCTCACAGCGCCAGCGATCTAGATTCAATTCCGGCCTCGGGTGATTGTCTTTGTGGAGTTTGCCCATTCCCCCCCCGTGTCTGTGTAGGTTTCCTCCGGGTGCTCCGGTTTCCTCCCACAGTCCAAAGATGTGCAGGTTAGGTGGATTGACCATGCTAAAATTGTCCTTTAGCGTCCAAAAGGATTAGGTGGGGTTACTGGGTTATGGGGATAGGGTCGGAGCGTGGGTCCAGGTAGGGTACTCTTTCCGCGGGTCAGTGCAGATTCGATGGGCTGAATGGCTTCCTTCTGCACTGTAGGGATTCAATGATTCTAACCTTCTAAAAGTTTTATATATAGTGTGCTACTTCTGAGGGTGTGGAAAATTCAGGTCATGCTATTTCTGCCATGCCTGGTTGTTACATCTGGATATCGGTTAAAGATGTTGAGGTGTATGTTTTCTAATACTTGTTTGTGCTTATCTTTCTGTCTTCAATGGCCCTGAGAAATGCACCTTCAAGGGAGGTGGCATAATGCCACAGCACCCTCCGCATGATATTTATCTTTTCCTGGCACAATCGATTGGCATTTTGCTGCATCTGTCTCCTAATTGGCACCTCATACCTGCAGTTTGCGGGACTGATCCTTTTGATAGAGAAAAGAGGACAGCTGAAAAGAAGAAATGAACAAACTTTGTTTAGAAAGGTGAAAATGGGCTGCAGCCAGGGCCTCAAAACAAGCTGTATGACTGTTCTTTCAACAGCCTGGTGTGTGGAGCCTGGATTGCCCCTTTAAAAAAACTTGACTCGTCTACAGACACTTTTGTGACCTCCGTGTGACAAACAAGTATTCACTGCCAATGTTGTATTTTTGAAGAGTAGCCGCTGTTGTTAGCCAGGCAACTGCAGCTGATTCCCACAGAAAACAAATGCTTGATCAGTTAATTTACTATTAACATCTGCGGGAAGGGGAAGGTGGGGAGGGCGGAGGGGGGGGGGGGGGGGGGGGGGAGGGCGGAGGGGGGGGGGGTGGTGGAAATGGAGGGAAATTTAACAAGACAACATATGAATGCTGTGGTTACACAAGCTTGCCAGAGGTTGGGTATTCATCTCCTGTAACTCACCTGCCCACCGTCGACAAGGCCCAGGTCAGCAGTGTAATGGAACACTCTCCACTTGCCTGGATGAGTGCAGCTCCAACAACACCCAAGACGTTGACTCCATCCAAGGCATTGCAGCCTGCTGATGGGTCGTCCATCTGCTGCCACTTTAAATATTTACTTCCTTCACATGGGAAAAGTATGTTCCAAGTGTATTGCACCAAATTGCTGAGGTTCCTTTTTGTAGCTCTTTCAAAATCCATTCCTTCTCGCACCTGGAAGGACGAAACCATGCATGCTTATGGGAACATCGCCACCTGCAAGTTCTCCTCCAAGCCACATGCCATCCTGATTTGGAACTATGTCACTGTTTCTTCACCGTCACCGGATCAAAATCCTGCAACTCCCTCGCTATCGTCAATGTGGATATACCTACACCACAGGGACTGCAACGGTCTTTTCAAGGGCAGTCACGGATGGGCAACAAAATACTGGTCTAGCCACATCCCATAAATGATTTGTGTTTTTAAATTCAAGAAGGTGACTGATCACTACCTTCTCAGAGTCAAGTAGGGTGGCCTCTTGTCAGAAGGAATAAAATAAAACTTCTGGTGGTGTTGATTGAAAGGAGAATATTGGGGGACCAGGAGAAAGGACAAGCAAAAGAAGACAGAAGAAGAAACAGGAAATAATAATAATAATCGCTTATTGTCACAAGTAGGCTCCAATGAAGTTACTGTGAAAAGCCCCTAGAAATAGAAAGAAAGCAAAAACAACAGCACAAGGAAACAAAGAAACGTAAATCTGGCTGTCTATCCCGCAACCTCCCCCGAGGATGACATTGAAGATTCCCTAATATATATGTAAATACTTACAAATAAATATGCATGCTCAAATCCATTCATAAGCATGTGTATACATGCACGCAAGCTTGTAAATGCACAAAATCACAAAGTACACTCAAACACCCACAAATACTGAGATAAAGTTTTAATGCTGACAAGACACTGAGATATTCATGCTGAGGGTGCGATGCATGAACTATTTCCTGCAGTGGGTGCTCATGAATATGGGAAAAATCTGAAAACTGGAGCTAGGCCATTCAAGAGTAAAATCAAGAAGAACAGTTTTCACATGAAGTGGTTGAAATTTGCAAATCTATCCCCCAAGAAGGCTGGTAGTGGGGACAATTGAAGTTTTGAAGAGTGAGATTGCTAGATTATTGATAATAAAAATATCCAGGTGTATGAGCAAAGGAGGGTAAATTGAGTTGACGTATGAATCAAACATGATCTCATTGAATTTAGCACAAGGTGCTGAATGGTCCCCTCCTGTCCTAATGCCCATAAAATGGAATATTTCCCTCACAGTTTTCTGCTGTGGATGGAATATTTGTGTTCTCCTAAACTGGGACAAGATCTCAGCAATCAAGGCAGTGCCAGCTGTGAGCACAAACAGGGACAAACACATCCATTGTGGTGAAGGGAAAGATGGCTGAGAGCAGTGATCTATGTGGATTGCAGCAAAGAAGCCATGAGGTGTTCTCCACTGACAGACGGTGCTGCAGAGGACCCAGCTTTGGGATAATACAGTAGTCACATTCTAACAGGAGATATTTGAAAATGTGAAAGGATTAATACTGTCAACAACTACTAATCTGTTTTTTAAATATGTACCGTTAATGTGATATTAATTAATACCTAGTTAAAATGAATGAAGATTAATGTTTTTATTTCACTTGTCTGTGAAGAGATGGAGCACGCTCTCTTTGGCTTTTGACTCCAAAACAATTTAGTTTAGGAAAAAAAAACATTAAATTTGTTGAAACTTTTACTAATGGAAGAAAAGGTGCATCTGAAAGGGGTTTCCACTCTGGAATCACAGAAATTCATTGACTTCAGGAAGCAAAGTACTGTACACACCCCTGTCAGCATCAACGGGGCCGAGGTGGAGATGGTTAGCAGTTTCAAATTCCTAGGGGTACTCATCACCAAAAACCTGTCCTGGTCCACTCACGTCGACGCTATCACCAAGAAAGCACAACAGCGCCTATACTTCCTCAGGAAACTAAGGAAATTCGGCATGTCCACATTAACCCTTACCAACTTTTACAGATGCACCATAGAAAGCATCCTATCGGGCTGCATCACAGCCTGGTATGGCAACTGCTCGGCCCAGGACCACAAGGAACTTCAGAGATCGTGAATACCGCCCAGTCCATCACACGAACCTGCCTCCCATCCATGGACTCCATCTACACCTCCCGCTGCCTGGGGAAAGCGGGCAGCATAATCAAAGACCCCTCCCACCTGGCTTACTCACTTTTCCAACTTCTTCCATCGGGCAGGAGATACAGAAGCCTGAGAACACGCACGAACAGACACAAAAACAGCTTCTTCCCGTACCAGCCTCCCCGGACAGGCGCCGGAATGTGGCGACTAGGAGCTTTTCACAGTAACTTCATTGAAGCCTACTCGTGACAATAAGCGATTTTCATTTTCATTTCATTTCATTTCTTCCGCACTGTCACCAGACTCCTAAATGACCCTCTTATTGACTGACCTCATTAACACTACACTCTGTATGCTTCAACCGATGCCAATGCTTATGTAGTTACATTGTATATCTTGTGTTGCCCTATTATGTATTTTCTTGAATTTTGTTTAATTCCCTTTTCTTCCCATGTACTGAATGACCTCGGTACAAGTGACAATAAACAAATCCAATCCAATCCAAATTCACCATGTCCACATTGACTCTGACCAACTTTTACAGGTGCACAATAGAAAGCATCCTATCTGGCTGCATCACAGCCTGGTATGGCAACTGCTTGGCCCAAGACCGCAAGAAACTTCAGAGAGTCGTGAACACAACCCAGTCCATCACACAAACCTGCCTCCCAACCATTGACTCTATCTACACCTCCCGCTGCCTTGGGAAAGCGGGCATCATAATCAAAGACCCCTCCCACCCGGCTTACTCACACTTCCAACTTCTTCCTTCGGGCAGGAGATACAAAAGCCTGAGAACACTCACAAACAGATTCAAAAACAGCTTCTTCACCGCTGTTACCAGACTCCTAAACGATCCTCTTATGGACTGATCTGATGAATACTACACTCCTGTATGCTTCACCAGATGCCAGTGTCGATGTATTTACATTGTGTACCTTGTGTGCCCTATTATGTATTTTCTTTTCATGTACGAAATGATCTGTTGAGCTGCTCGCAGAAAAATACTTTTCACCGTACCTCGGTACACGTGACAATAAACCAATCGAATCCAGAACCCGGAGCTCGACCTGTAACAGGTATTTTCGTTTTCATTTAACTGTGGTTTTGACAACTTTTGCAACATTGGCAACAAGGCCAGAAAGAAGCCGACTGTTTCACTTTAGGAAATGTCATTGGAGAGCTGCTGGCCTGCAGGTATGGTTTGACGGTTTGCTGCTTTAAAAATCCTCCCCATCCCCGTCCCTGCACCCACTCCTCACCCCGGAAGGTGCTTGTTTATTTTAGATGACTCTGCCAATCAAACAACCGGGAGATTGATACAAAAGAAAGAACAAACACATTATAGTCAGCGAGTGGGAACCTCTAGCTGAGCGTGAAAAAGGGCAAACTCCTGTACTGAGGACACACATCCCTGGGGACTTTGTGCTAAAGCTGTGTTCAGTTCTGAAAAGCTCCATCAGCACCCTGCTAACACCACCATCAAATTTAGATCTGCCATTCGCAGCTGTTCTCACTGAAAGGAAATCATCCATTTCAATCGTGTTGAATAACTGTGATGTCAGGGCAGAGTAAGAACTCCCACCACTAATGCCAGTTTCAAGTTGGCTCCAGTGAAAGCAGATTTCAGTCATATTGCTCTGAATGGTCTGATTCAGATCCTGGCTGGCCCCATGCCAACTCCACACAGTAGCCAAGGGAAGAGGGAGCTGGAATAACACACAAGGCCAAGTGAAAATAGTCAAATGCTTAAAGACGTTGAGCAGCTTTAGGAGGTGGCCCCAGCTCCCTGAACGAGAGATGGGAAATATTGGCCATGTTCCTTTGACAGATCACAATCCATGTGTCACCTGGCTTTCCCACACACCTCGCTGACCGACTCGCATATGAAGAAAAGCCACCTAGGCGAGGCATTAAGTGTTGCCAGGAACTGTTGATCAATCCAAAAATGTGCAGGTTAGGTGGATTGGCCTTGTTAATATTGCCCAAAAGGTTAGGTGGGGTTACAGGGATAGGGGCGGGGATTGGGCCTAGGTAGGCTGCTCTATCGGAGCCAGGGCTGGCGCAGACTCGATGGGCCGAATGATTTAATGATTGCTCTAGCACCTCAGGAGAGCTGGAGGGAAATACTGGTGATATAATAGAGCCAGAATGAATATAATAACCTGGTGCATTGGTCAAACAGAAACTTGATGCTATAATGTTGCTGACTAATAAAATTAATTTGGGCATAATGAGCTCACCTGTTCCATTTATAACTCTAAGACTGAGAATTGTTACCTGAGCTGCTCTGGGAGAAGCCTCACTTCTGTGCAGAATTTGCATAGAATTTACAGTGCGGAAGGAGGCTATTCGGCCCATCGAGTTTGCACCGGCCCTGGGAAAGAGCACCCCATATGATTTCAACAGCACTTGCAATGAAATAACACTTGTGGAGCAAGGACAATTCTGAAGATATTCTCGGCCTAGTTCTCACCACCAGAACTTGTTGTGTTATTTCTTAAACATAAATAGATACAAAAGACCTTCAGCTTCTAAGTCAGTTTAAAGATTATTCCAGGATCAGGGCTTATCATTTATGAGAAGAGAACAACAGAACTGTACTTGTTTTCATCATAGAAAAGAAGGCTAAGGGATGACACAATCCTGTTTTTTATATCTGCTTGGAAAAGTATAAATGATGTAAAAATTGAGCTCTTTAATTCAGAATGTGAGTGCAGTGTTGGAGGTCACTGAATCAAAGTTAACAGGTTAAATATTGGAAACTTCTACCCACACTAAGTTATTTGGGACAGAAAACCAATTGGTGTAAATTAACTTGTGAAAAGAAAGCTGCTTAAATATCTGTGAGAGAAAGGAATGCAGTTTATATGTTGGTGGGCAAAGGGTGCAGAACAGTCTTGCGTTAAATTATGGAGACTTGGGAATTAGTGTCTAGTCTTGAGTTTTGCTCGGCTACTTTCTGTAATCCAGAATAATTTTTACGGATCATTACTCCAGGAGCATGGTAGATTTTTTTATTTAAAAAATAAATAAATTTAGAGTACCCAATTATTTTTTCCAATTAAGGGGCAATTTAGCATGGCCAATCCACCTATCCTGCACATCTTTTGGGTTGTGGGGGTGAAACCCACGCAGACACGGGAGAATGGGCAAACTCCTCATGGACAGTGACCCAGAGCCGGAATTCGAACCCGGGTCCTCAGCGCCGTGGGCAGCAATGCTAACCACTGTGCCACCGTGCTGCCCGGAGCATGGTAGATTTAACATGATGGGCATGATCGAACGGCCACACTACCGAAAGGCAGCACGCCATGGTGCAACATGGCCGATAGGTGCCAAAGATTCCGCTCCCAGGATCTACCCGGCTCGCAACACCTCGTGAGATCTAAAGCACTCTGCAAGACATTGCGAAATAAATCTTGCCCATTTTGGGATCAATTTATGGCAACTCTGCATATTAGAGCGAGACAGCTAGTCTCACTGTAAAATGCAGTTTCCTGAGGCACCTGAGACGTTGGGATCGATCCGCATTGTCTCCGAGACTTCGGTGAGCGCCATTCAGTACTGGTCTCCACAAATGGGGCAAGGCGGAACAGCACTCATGGAGGTCACCCAGGGGATTGGAGTCCCCTGTTGCATGCCCTTTTGGCAAGGTGATACCCTGGCTCCCTAACAGTGCCATATGGGTGTCAGCCTGGCACTGCCAAGGTGCTCAGTGGCACTGCCAGCTGTCAAGGGCACTTCCAGGTCACCGGTTAGGCACTGCCAAGTTGGCATTTTTCATGTGGTGATGATCAGGCCGGGAATGCCCTGCATCGGTGTTGTGGAGGCTCCGGGGGGGCCCAGGGAATGCCTCATAGTGAGTTGGGGCTTGAGGGGAGGTCAGGGGCCGCATAGGGAGGCTCCAGTGAGCAGAAGTGGTGGTATTCAATGTGTTTGCTGCCCTTGTCCTTCTAGATGGTAGAGACTATGGGCTGGATTCTTCGCACCTCGACGTCAAAATCATGTTCGGCGATGGGCGAAGAATCCAGTTTCCCGCACAAAATCGGGCCCGGTTCCGTGATTCTCCGCCCCCCGAAAAGTGGCATACTCAGGGAGTACGCTGCGCCGATTATCCACCACATCAGGCCATTGCCTGAGACCCGCCCCGCTATTTTCCGTCTCCAACCAGCCGAATTCCCGGCGGAGTGGACCACTCATGGTCCCACCATCTGTGATACCCGCGTCGTGGCTGCGGACTTAGACCGGGGCCGCCACAGTTGGGGAGGGCCAATTGCAGGGCAGCTGGGGCCTCATTCGGGACTGGGGTTCTTTTGTGCGGGTGGTCCGGGGCAGGCGAGTGGCCGATCGGGGGCACTATTTCCACGGCCCAGGTCCGCAGGCTGAGTCCGCCATGGAGCATGTCATGGCCGCTGGAGGCCGCCGACCTGCACACGTGCAGCCTCTGACCCAGAAGTGTGGGGGCCGTATCGGCAGCTGGAGCTGCGAGCTCCACCACAGCTGCCTACGAGCCCCCTACAAGATGGTGAATCTCTGGCCTTTTGACGGCAGTTTTCCTGGCATAAAAGACCACAGTTTTCACGACGGCGTGGGGACATAGTTCAGAAAACGGAGAATCCAGCCCCATGGGTTTGGAATGTGCTGTCTAAGGATCCTTGATGAATTCCTGCTGTGCAATTTGTAGATTGTACACTGCATTAGTGGTGGAGGGAATGGCTGTTTGTGGATAGGATGCCAATCAAGTTTTTTTATTTGTTCATGGGATGTGGGTGTCCAGAATTTGTTGGACGAGCATTTATTGCCCATCCCTGGGCACATTTAAGAGTCAACCTTATGCTGTGGATCTGGAGTCACATGTAGGCAGACCAGGTAATGGTGTCAGATTTCCTTCCCTAAAGGACATTAGTGAAGCAGATAGGTACTTATGACAATTGACAATGGTTTCATGGTCATCCTTAGACTTTTAATTCCATCTTTTTTTTATTGAATTCAAATTTTACCATCTGCCAATTTCTATTATCCCATTTAAAGACCTTTGGCGAGCAATTTTCTACATTGCTGTCTTTGCCTGAAATCTGAGTAAATGGCCTCCTTGCGCAGCTCTGTAATTCGCCACGGGATGCTCCTCAGGTTAGTGTCCTCAGCCCATTCCTCTTCAGCTGCTTCTCCAATAACCTTCCTTCCATCATGAAGCCAGAGGTAGGGATGATTGCACAATGTTCAGCACCATTCACAACTCATCAAATACTGAAGCAGCCCATGCTCAAATGCAGCAAGACCTTCCAATATCCAGACTCGGGTTGAACATAGAACATAGAACATAGAACGATACAGCGCAGTACAGGCCCTTCGGCCCTCGATGTTGCACCGACATGGAAAAAAAAAAAAAAACTAAAGACCATCTAACCTACACTATGCCCTTATCATCCATATGCTTATCCAATAAATTTTTAAATGCCCTCAATGTTGGCGAGTTCACTACTGTTGCAGGTAGGGCATTCCACGGCCTCACCACTCTTTGCGTAAAAAACCCACCTCTGACCTCTGTCCTATATCTATTACCCCTCAATTTAAGGCTATGTCCCCTCGTGCTAGCCACCTCCATCCGCGGGAGAAGGCTCTCGCTGTCCACCCTATCTAACCCTCTGATCATTTTGTATGCCTCTATTAAGTCACCTCTTAACCTTCTTCTCTCTAACGAAAACAACCTCAAGTCCATCAGCCTTTCCTCATAAGATTTTCCCTCCATACCAGGCAACATCCTGGTAAATCTCCTCTGCACCCGTTCCAAAGCTTCCACGTCCTTCCTATAATGAGGCGACCAGAACTGTACGCAATACTCCAAATGCGGCCGTACCAGAGTTTGGTACAGCTGCATCATGACCTCATGGCTCCGGAACTCAATCCCTCTACCAATAAAGGCCAACACACCATAGGCCTTCTTCACAACCCTATTAACCTGGGTGGCAACTTTCAGGGATCTATGTACATGGACACCGAGATCCCTCTGCTCATCCACACTACCAAGAATTTTACCATTAGCCAAATATTCCGCATTCCTGTTATTCTTTCCAAAGTGAATCACCTCACACTTCTCCACATTAAACTCCATTTGCCACCTCTCAGCCCAGCTCTGCAGCTTATCTATGTCCCTCTGTAACCTGCAACATCCTTCCGCACTGTCTACAACTCCACCGACTTTAGTGTCGTCTGCAAATTTACTCACCCATCCTTCTGCGCCCTCCTCTAGGTCATTTATAAAAATGACAAACAGCAACGGCCCCAGAACAGATCCTTGTGGTACGCCACTCGTAACTGAACTCCATTCTGAACATTTCCCATCAACTACCACTCTCTGTCTTCTTTCAACTAGCCAATTTCTGATCCACATCTCTAATTCACCCTCAATCCCCAGCCTCCGTATTTTCTGCAATAGCCCACCGTGGGGAACCTTATCAAACGCTTTACTGAAATCCATATACACCACATCAACTGCTCTACCCTCGTCTACCTGTTCAGTCACCTTCTCAAAGAACTCGATAAGGTTTGTGAGGCATGACCTACCCTTCACAAAACCATGCTGACTATTCCTAATCATATTATTCCTATCTAGATGATTATAAATCGTATCTTTTATAATCCTCTCCAAGACTTTACCCACCACAGACGTTAAGCTCACCGGCCTATAGTTACCGGGGTTATCTCTACTCCCCTTCTTGAACAAAGGGACCACATTTGCTATCCTCCAGTCCTCTGGCACTATTCCTGTAGCCAATGATGATCTAAAAATCAAAGCCAAAGGCTCAGCAATCTCTTCCCTGGCTTCCCAGAGAATCCTAGGATAAATCCCATCCGGCCCCGGGGACTTATCTATTTTCACCTTGTCCAGAATTGCCAACACTTCTTCCCACCACTGTCCTTGACTGGCCCTACTCTTACCCTAGTCATTCTTTTATTCTGGAACAAGCCTTTCCATTCACCTGAAGAAGGAGCCGTGCTCCGAAAGCTCGTGTTTGAAACAAACCTGTTGGACTTTAACCTGGTGTTGTAAGACTTCTTACTATTCTTTTATTCCTGACATACCTATAGAAAGCTTTTGGGTTTTCCTTGATCCTACCTGCCAAAGACTTCTCATGTCCCCTCCTTGCTCGTCTCAGCTCTCTCTTTAGATCCTTCCTCGCTTCCTTGTAACTATCAAGCGCCCCAACTGAAACTTCACGCCTCATCTTCACATAGGCCTCCTTCTTCCTCTTAACAAGAGATTCCACTTCTTTGGTAAACCACGGTTCCCTCGCTCGACCCCTTCCTCCCTGCCTGACTGGTACGTACTTATCAAGAACATGCAATAGCTGTTCCTTGAACAAGCTCCACATATCCAGTGTGCCCAACCCTTGCAGCCTACTTCTCCAACCAACACATCCTAAGTCATGTCTAATGGCATCATAATTGCCCTTCCCCCAGCTATAACTCTTGCTCTGCGGGGTATACTTATCCCTTTCCATCACTAACGTAAAGGTCACCGAATTGTGGTCACTGTCTCCAAAGTGTTCACCTACCTCCAGATGTAACACCTGGCCTGGTTCATTACCCAAAACCAAATCCAAAGTGGCCTCACCTCTTGTTGGCCTGTCAACATATTATGTCAGAAAACCCTCCTGCACACATTGTACAAAGAACAACCCATCCAATGTACTCGAACTATATCTTTTCCAGTCAATATTTGGAAAGTTAAAGTCTCCCATAACAACTACCCTGTTACTTTCGCTCTTTTCCAGAATCATCTTCGCCATCCTTTCCTCTACATCTCTAGAACTATTAGGTGGCCTATAGAAAACTCCCAACAGGGTGACCTCTCCTTTCCTGTTTCTAACCTCAGCCCATACTACCTCGGAAGAAGAGTCCCCATCTTGCATCCTTTCTACCACCGTAATACTGTCCTTGACTAGCAGCACCACACCTCCCCCTCTTTTGCCCCCTTCTCTGACCTTACTAAAGCACCTAAACCCCGGAACCTGCAACAACCATTCCTGTCCCTGCTCTATCCATGTCTCTGAAATGGCCACAACATCGAAGTCCCAGGTACCAACCCATGCTGCCAGTTCCCCTACCTTATTTCGTATACTCCTGGCATTGAAATAGACACACTTCAAACCACAGACCTGAACACTGCCGCCCTCCTGCGAAGTCAAAACTGTGCTCCTGACCTCTCTACTCTCAATCTCTCGCACCCCAAAACTACAATCCAGGTTCCCATGCCCCTGCTGAATTAGTTTAAACCCCCCCAAAGAGTACTAACAAATCTCCCCCCCAGGATATTGGTGCCCCTCAGGTTCAGATGTAGACCATCCTGTCTATAGAGGTCCCACCTTCCCCAGAAAGAGCCCCAGTTATCCAGAAATCTGAATCCCTCCCGCCTGCACCATCCCTGTAGCCACGTGTTTAATTGCTCTCTCTCCCTATTCCTCATCTCACTATCACGTGGCACGGGCAACAACCCAGAGATAACAACTCTGTTTGTTCTCGCTCTGAGCTTCCATCCTAGCTCCCTAAAGGCCTGCCTGACATCCTTGTCCCCTTTCCTACCTATGTCGTTAGTGCCAATGTGGACTACGACTTGGGGCTGCTCCCCCTCCCCCTTAAGGACCCGGAAAACACGATCCGAGACATCACGTACCCTTGCACCTGGGAGGCAACATACCAAACGTGAGTCTCTCTCGCTCCCACAAAATCTCCTATCTGTGCCCCTGACTATTGAGTCCCCAATTACTAATGTTCTACTCCTTTCCCCCCTTCCCTTCTGAGCAACAGGGACAGACTCCGTGCCAGAGGCCCGTACCCCATGGCTTACCCCTGGTAAGTCGTCCCCCCCACAAGTATCCAAAACGGTATACTTGTTACTCAGGGGAACGACCGCAGGGGGTCCCTGCACTGACTGCTTCTTCCCAGTCCCTCTTACAGTTACCCATCTATCTCCAGTCTTTGGTGTAACTACTTCCCTAAAGCTCCTATCTATGACCCCCTCTGCCTCCCGAATGATCCGAAGTTCATCCAGCTCAAGCTCCAGGTCCCTAACACGGTTTTTGAGGAGCTGGAGTTGGGTGCACTTCCCACAGATGAAATCAGCAGGGACACTGACGGCGTCCCTCACCTCAAACATTCTGCAGGAGGAGCATTGTACTGCCTTCCCTGACATCCCCTCTAGATTAAAAAAAAAACAAGAAAAAGAAAAAGAAAGGAAGAGCTTACCTGATATTACCTCAAACCCTGATCCCGCTGAAAGGTAAGCAAATTTAAAGGCACTCACTCACCTTCACGACAGGCCCCTGCTCCCGCTTCCCAACCACCGTGGGGTGGGGGGGGTTGGTTAGAGGAGGAGGTAGGGTGGGAAACACTCACAAAGTGTTTCGGGTTTAACTGTATTGACAAATCGTATTCTTGCACACAAGTGCGAGGTAATGATCACCTCCAACAAAAGAGAATCTCACCATCGCCCCTTGACATTAAATACCAGTACCACGCCTGAATCCTTCACCATCAACATCCGGAGGGTTACCACCCGAACAGGTGCCATAGTGTGGCAACTACCATTGACCAGAAACTGAACTGGGCTAACCATATAAATAGAGCCGATCAAAAGTTATGAATCCTGCAACGAATCACTCACCTCCTGACTCCCCAAAACCTATCCACAAGTCAAAAGTCAGGGGTGTGATGGAATACTTTACACTTGGATGGATGAGTGCAGCTGCAACAACACTCAAGAAGCTCAACACCATCCAGGACAAACAAGCCATTTGATTGCTACCCCTTCCATAAACATTCAACGTCTTCACCATCGACAAGCAGTGGCAGCTTTGTGTACCATCTACAAGATGCACTACAGGAACTCGACAAGGTTGGTTAAGCAGCACCTTCAAAACCCACGTCCTCTCCAATCTAGAAGGACAAGAGCAGCTGATAATAATAATAATCTTTATTAGTGTCACAAGTAGCCTTACATTATCACTGCAATGAAGTTAATGTGAAAATCTCCTAGTTGCCACACTACAATGCCTGTTCGGGTATGCTGAGGGAGAATTCAGAATGCCCAATTCACCTGACAAGCACGCCTTTCGGGACTTGTCGGAGAAAACTGGAACACCTGTAAGAAACCCAAGCAGACACGGGGAGAACATGCAGACTCCGCACAGACAGAGACCCAAGCCAGGATTCGAATCAGGTCCGTGGTGCTGTGAAGCAACAGTGCTAACCACTGCGCTACCGGGATACTTGGGAACACCATCACCTGGAGGTTACCCTCGAAATCACTCACCACCCTGACTTGGAAATATGTCGTCGTCCCTTCACTGTCGCTGGGTCATGGTCCTGGAACTCCCTCCCTCACAGCACTGTGGGCATACCTACACTTCAGGGACTGCAGCGGTTCAAGAAGAGATCTCACCACTATCTTCTCAAGGGGAGCTGGGATTGGGCAATAGATTCTGGGCTAGCCAGTGACACCCACATCCCATAAATTAATAAAAAAATTCCATATGAGTATCGTCCAGGATCTTTTTCACAAATCCCCTGCCTGCACTTGTTGAGAAGTGCCAGGTTTTCACTTAGTGTCATTGCCGCCTCCTCCATTGAGATCTGGTTCTTATCAGATGGTTAATGATGGGATAAACATCATGGTGTCACCTGCAAATTGCCACTACAAATCTGTTAACGGGGAGCTGAGACATCACTGAACTGTGCCATTTTCATTCACATCCATAGAATAATCTACCTTTATTGCTATCGCCAAGGGATGAATTCCTCAGTCGGTGAGGGTTCAGTAATTTAAAGTGCAAGGTCTCCAATTCTATCAGGCATTGTGACTAATCCTATGCTGTAAGCAGAGCACTGCACTATATATTTAGCAAAGGAACGAACCAATCAGTGATTGAGCAGAGTGTATGAAACAAAGCAGGTGGATTATCGGTCTCCTTAGGGAACTCCCATGCAAAGAAGTTTCTGTATATAAAGAAGGAATATGACATTGGATACACAAACCTTGGATCAACAATTACCAGAAAGCTGTCCCTTGATGCTGAAATCAGCACCAGGATTGCCAAGGCCACAGCTGTCATGTCTACAGTTGTGTAGTCGAGTGTGGACCAACAGCAAAGTAACCAAAAATACAAAGCTCCATGTGTACCAGGTTGGGGTTCCCAGCATTCTTCTATATCGTCGCAAAGCATGGACAATTTATCCAAATCAAGAAAAGATGTTGAACAGCTTCCACTGCCTCAGATGAAAATTGGAAACCTGAAATAAAAATGGAAAATGTTGGATGTACTTATTTGTGAAGAGATAGAGTTCATGTTTCGAGTCCATTTCTACAGAAAATTGGGTATTTCCTAGCAAGACAGAGGTCTCCTGGAGGTACCTCAGCACGCAGGACTCCCCTGCATACTACCCATCTTGAATCAGCTGCGACTCGGTTAGCTGGGTCATGTGAGCCAAATGGATGACGGCTTCATCCCCAAAGTAATGCTGTATGGTTAGCTTGCTTTTGGCACTTGACCAACAGGTTGCCCACGTCTGTGATAAGCAAGACCTCAAGTTGGCCGGGATACATGGGAAAACCTTGCTACTTACCAGAGTGCTTGGAGCCAAGCAATTAGGTAAGGCATGCAAAAGACAAAAGAAATTAGCAAAATGTGATCTCACCGGAAGGAAAAGACATCTATCAACCTTGGGCCAACACTATTCATCTGTGCCAGCTGTGGAAGAGCTGACACTCACAAAGCAGCCACTACAGTCACACAAGATGGTGTCCAATCCAAAAGTGACATGCACCCCAGGTGCAGTCCATCGTCTCGCCAGACAGATGAATGCCATCATCTGATTCAAAGAGCAGCTCAGGCTGGAAAGTTATCACCAACGTATATTAGGTTTGCGCAGTAAAGATAGAGATGTTGATTTTTTTCTCAAAGGCACTCACTCATGCGCCGAAATCAACAGGAAAGAATCCAACACTTTCAGATGGGTTCTTCTCAATAACAAGTGAAAATGGAATTCCAGCTCGTCATTTTCCAAGATGGAATCATTCTCGACATATTAACACTTGCTAAGTGTTCCCAACGATGAAGTGGGCTGGTACACCATCTGACGAGGGTAGGCCCAGGTCTTAACCCCGCTCTGTTGTGAATAAACTGATCTCAGGTGGGATTGTGGCAAAGTTAAAAGAGTTGGATTCAGTGCCTTTTGTGTTCAGCAGGAGGAGAAAAATCATGCATAGCTCCAGATATTTAGTCAATGTGATGACCCCTGCAATGACAGGTGAAGACAGCATTGGGCTTGCTGATTTTCACTCCACAGTTGAAGTGCCTGCTGGCATTCCCTTCTAGAGCCCAAAAATCAAGATGCAGAGTTGCACACATGGAACTGTAGTCGTCTGTGAGTCAGCACTTTCAGAATAGGAGAGGGGATAAAAACAGTGGTGTCAGTTCAGGCCCGAAATAAGATCATAATGACTGTCTTTGTCCTGTCTGATGGTATTGGCATCCTACTACCATTCTGGGAAGTTGGACACTTGTACTGTGGACAGGTTTCTGTTCCTGCCATTGTAGAAGAGCTGTTGGGTGGTAAATGACCAGCCTGTGATTGTCTTTTTCTGATTCTTCCCTCTTCCTGTGAGGACCCATCTTGTTTCTACGCTCCTGAAGTCAGGAATTCAATATATGGCTAAACTCTCAGATTCGAGATGCTTTGTGCTGGAGCAGCTTATGGGGATTATTGATCATTGCCGTTTAGCTTCATCCCACCAGTTGAGGTGCCATCTTCGCCTGTAACCTAAGACAGGTAACAAAAAGCCTGGTCAAGGAAGGAAGCTGAAACAGACATTTCAAAGGAGAGGCATTGAAGTGGAAAGGTTTAGAGAGGGACTTTGAGAGATTAAGACCTGGGCAGCTGAAGGTTAAGGACACCATTGGTGACGTGATTAAAATCGGGTTTGCGTCACAGGTCAGAATTGAAGAAACGCAGAGCTTTTTGAAGGGCTGGAGAGCTTTAGAGAGTACAAGGGCACTTCCTCTTGATTCCCTTACTTCCCATTTCTTTTAATTTATGGTTATAGAATCATAGAATTTACATTTCAGGAGGAGGCCATTCGGCCCATCAATTCTGCACCGGCCCTTAGAAAGAGCACCCTACTTAAGCTCATGCCTCCACCCTATCCCCATAACCCGATCTAACCTTTTGGGAAACAAGGGACAATTTAGCATGGCCAATCTACCCAACCTGCATATTTTTGGACTGTGAGAGGAAACCGGAGCACCTGGAGGAAACCCACGGAGACACGGGGAGAAAGTGCAAACTCCACACAGACAGTCACCCCAGACTGGAATTGAGCCCGGGTCCCTGGAGCTGTGAGCCAGCAGTGCTAACCACTGTGCCACCATGTCGCCCATCATTTTGATCCATGGATATTTAATGGACATGTACTTTTAAGTCAAGCAGAGGAAGTGAAGAACTCAAAAGTTGCAAAGTAATGCACTGTGCTATTGGAGATATAGGCCGGGATTCTCCGACCCCGCGCCTGGTCGGAGTATCCCCGGGAGGACACGAGAAATGCGCCCCGCAGCCCTGACGCCGGCTTACCTATTCTCCGGTGTCAATTCCTGGGCGCCCGCGCCACCGCGTTGGTCGGGGGCCATTGAAAGCGGCCCCCAGCGATTCTCCGGGCCCCAAATGGCCGCCGAGTTCGGCCGAGTCCTGCCGGCGTGGGTTACTTAGGTCCCACACGGCGGGACCTGGAAGGTGTGTCTGCGAGGGTCATCCTGGAGGGTGGAGCGGGGGGATCCAACCCCGGGGGGGGGGGGGGGCATGGTGGCCTGGCCCGCGATCGGGGCCTACCAATCGGCGGGTGAGCTGGTTCCGTGGGAGCCTATGTTTCTCCGCGCCGGGCCCCTGCAGGGCTCCGCCACATTGCCCGGGGACCGGCGCGGAGATGGGAACCCACGCGCATGCACGGAATCACGCCGGCCGTAGCGGGCATGCACGATCTCTCGCCGGCCGTTCTGCCGGAATGGTTGGCGCCGCTTTTCACGCTGGTGTCAGAACTTCGCCGCGGGATTGGAGAATCCCGGCCATAGACTTTTGAACAACAGAACCTAGACGTTTCGTCACCTGAGAGACCAGAGGGATTCAGTTCGATTAGTTGGCTAGTGGTCAATGAATTGGCAAAAGGCCTTATTCTGCCCGGTGACAGGCAGTGATTGGGTCCTACCCGAGTGGGATGGTTTTCAGATGATGCAGGAAGTGACAATTAGATCCTGGTCGCTGAGAGGAGCAACAGAGAGTGTCTGTCTATCTCTCTGTCTGTCTCTCTCACTCCAGAAATACTGCCAATCTGCTGTTTCTAAACCTGTAGAGATGTTTTTGAGACCTGTATGAGTCGGTAGTGAAAACCACTTCAAACAATAACCTCCAACTGAAGGTTTAAATTGAAGAAAGGTGTACTGGACGACAACCTCCTGAAACAGAGACTCTAAACCTTTTGCTTTCTTCATTATTTTCGCATCCCATCTTTCCCCTCTTGAAATGGTGACCATTTACCAGCAGTTACACCAATATTGGGGTGACCTTGGTCGTGATTATATGGTTTAGTTGCATAGTCACTCCATCTGGGAATGGGTATAGCTGCATGGTATGGGCGTGTGCTGGCCTACTCTTTTTCTCTGAGCCTGTTCCTATAGTTTTGCCTTGGCTGTGCCCCTTACAGGGCTTACAATAGTCCATTTTCTGACATCTGCAACATTCCAGAATGAGTTGCCTAGCATCTTTAGGATGGTCAGAATATTTCCTTGACAGTCAGGGTGATGCGAGCTGAGCTTCAGTTTGGTGATGGACACTTTACACAGCTGCCTTCGATTGAGGACTGGTGACTTTTACACGAGACCCCTCCCTCTAACTTGAGACCATTGCTGTCTCGTATCTCCTGAGCCCCCTTTTCAGCATTTTCCAGTGACACAGATATTTCAATGGCTTTGTGAACATCCAGATTGGGTTCTGTCAATAACTTATTTTGAGTTGTCACATTGGTTATTCCGCACACCAATCTGTCTCACAACATTTTGGTGAGGGTTGGGACAAATTAACAACATTCTGCCAGTTTCTGGAATCTGGTCAGAAATCCAGTGGCAGGTTCCTCCGGGGGTTCTTCATGCTGTTTTGAAGCAGTATCTCTGGAGGATGATAGAGGGCTTTGGGTCATAATGATTTTACACCAGGTCTACTAGTTCATCAAAAGTCTTCAAGCTGGGGCTTCTGGATAGGTCAGGCTTTTTAATGACGCTAAATGTTGGGACCCCGCATGCTGTAAACCCCAGCTGTACATTTCCGATTGGGTGAGCTTCAGCCCGCTGAATAGTGGAATTCATATTCCACGAAGCGCACGGGAGATCGATTGATGATCCCCCATGTCCTTCATGGCCACCATAACACTGTCTTTCTTGCAGTCCTTTGCTGCCTGACTGACTTGAGCAGCTACAATTCTCTTTCTAAAAAGCTTGCCTCCAGTGTTAGCTGTTAATCAACCTGACCAACCCTCCCCAGAGTGGAATTCACCAGCCTAACTTGGCAACAACCCCTGCTGAGTTCAAATGAATAGAGTTGATGCAGCAATATTAAGTGTGAACAATTACTGGAATGTCAAACTAACTTTCATTGACTCCAGTCCAGTCTCGAACCTATTGTAAATCTGCCAGCCTTGTTGACCTGTGAAGTTTATGTCCTGACAACCAAGTTTAGCTCAATTGTATCATTTTAAAGATATATATCAGAAACATACACTATACATGGTGACGTAATCTGAAATTCCAAAATGAAATTGCACTTTGGGCCGCTGTGCTACTTTACATAAGAGCAAATGGTTGGTAGCAGAAACGTTTATAATAGTAAGAAGGGATAGCAGAAGGCTAAGGGCTATTGGTCGCTAAAGTGAATAGAGAAAGTAGATAAACCAGCAGTAACAAAAATAATTTATTTCTAAGTAAATTTGTGGCCGGTTTTGCAGGGAATTTGCCGCCGGCTCTGCCGGAGAGTTCCCCCACCGCTATAAAACGACACTTAGTCACTGTTTCGGGCCCCGGGGAATTTCTCTTTGGTTTAGCCCACACTTAGGGTGCGATCCTCCGGCCGCGTTGCGCTCTCGAGCGAAACAAGGCTGGTGAATAGTGGGAGAGGCCGAAAGTGAGAACCGCACCAGACGCCAAACAGTTTGCAATCCAACCAGCTCACTCCCTTAGGCGAAATCGGGATCTCGCCGTAGCATGGCGAAAAGCCAATTATCATCAATGAAGGGCCATTTCCATACAATTAACGGGAGTAACCCCATATCCCAACAGCCTCCCATCATTCATTGGCATCCCCAACAATTGGTCACTTTGGCGCCAATTAGAACTTCTTTTGAAAAACGTGAACCTGGTGGAAGGACGTCTCCGGGGAGCTGATGAGGAGAGTAAGCATCTTTGCTCACAGGCATTGAGCCCGGGGACTCTGGGCACGCCGCCCGACTATTCAGCGGGGTGGGGGTTGGAGATCCTCGGCTTGAGGGGGGGGGGGGAGAGATATGATAGGGGGTGGCATAGCATGCCAACCCCTGCATCGCGTGTGCACATTACCAGGAGCAACCATAGCCCCTGCCCCTCTGCTCAATGACCATCCATAACCCCCGCAGGCTGCCGAGACCTTTAGCTGTGCTGTAGAAGGCTATTGCTAATAGGGAATTGGCATCCATGGTTAAGCGAATACTTCACGCAACCCAAGTGGATTTCTGTGGGTGGGCGGGCCATGTAGCGCGTCGGAGTCATTGTCTAGAATCCCACTCAAAACTTGATGCATGGACACTATGCTTGAACACTGCCGGAGGCAACACCACACACGCAGCAGCCAACATCCGAACACCCAGAATATGGCACACAGCTCCGGGGACATGGCCGGAGGGTGGGTAACTGCTACAGGGAAAGGGAGATGCCTCGAGAGATGGGCTAAGGGATCGGAGGTCAGTCCGGATTGCAGATGAAAGTGACAGAGGCGTCATAATGGCTGTGCTCAAGTGTTTTTAATGTGTCACAGGTAACATACATTTCCTCATTCCTGATGGTGCCGCCCCACTCTCCCTACCACACCCTACTCTCTCCCCCCCCCCACCCTCTCCCCCCTCCCATCGATTCCCTCAGTGATCTTCAATGTGTTGGCGCTCCTAGCTTTACCGCTACATCTAGGTGTGCCCCCAGGATGCACATCTCAGGCGGAGGCAGCCAGCTCCTTACGTCATCCCCTTTGATGCCCCTGATGGGCATCCTCTGAGGGCTCTGGGGCCAGTGGGCCCCGGCTCATTTCTATACGACACAAGCACAGAAGTACTGCCCTGTCCTGTGTGCTGACCTCGAGACGCGACTTCATAGAATCATAGAATCTATCATACATGCAATAGAAACAGAAAATGCTGGGTGTTACGAGGTTTATTTGGTGTCTCACTGAGAGGTCTGGAGGCTTGTGAGGTTGAATTTAAACCATTTATTGATAACATACAGCTATAACCATATCTCCTAAATATACCCATGGCGAGATGTCATCACTGAGTCCTGAGTTTGTAATAAGTGTTAATGCTCTGAATGCAGCTTGGGAAAGTCAGATAGATTTTGAAATAAATTAAGAATTTGCATTTATATACCACTTTTCACAACCCCAGGACTTACATAAGTGCTATACAGCCAATGAAATATTTTGGAAGCCTAGTCACTGCTGTAATGTGGGCAGATTTGGCAGGCATTTTGTGCAGAGTAAAGTCCCACAGACAGCAATGTGATGGATGACTAGATCATCTGTTTCAGTTTGTTGGTCTACAGATAAATGTTGACTAGGCTGCTGGCAGGGTTCCCTAGCTATTCTTCAAATAGTGCCATGTGAAGCATCGTAGAAACATATATTTTGGAATTGTTTCAGATTAGTTTAAATTTAGTTACACTGTGGTTGTAGTGTGTGTGCAGAGTGTTGTTACGAGGGTTTTATATCACATTTGAGCAGGTGCTCGGAATGGGAAATTTGGGAGTTAAGTGGTACTCTTAACACAATGGAGACGAAGAAATGCTTGTGGAGGACGTGGGGAGGATGTAAAAAAAGATTTGTTAATGCAGTGGGCAGATTGCCAAACTAGAACAAGGGTTCCTTCTGTGAGAGTTTGCTGAATGTCTCTTGCAGTTGACAAGGGGGTTCCCTCCTGCTGCCTCTTTAGGCATCTCCTGTTCCGGTTGCTGGTTCCAATGCTACAGCTGGATAATTATTTTCCTCAGGGCCTTCATGCCGGATGGATTTGTGGAGGATACAGCAGACTACAGTAACACTTTGCACTTTAGACGGGCTATATTGCAGTTCTGTACAAGCACCTGAAACACTGCATCAACAATGATGTGGAGATGCCGACGTTGGACTGGGGTGAGCATAGTAAGACTTCTTACTGCTTCAACAAGGCACTGGTGTGCTGTGTGAAAACTTGAGTGGAAGCTTGACCTCATTATCTTTCATTTAAGCTGTTGACCTAACTGCCTCAGTTATCATGCGCTATGGCTTCAGATGATAGTCTTGATAATTAAGAATCTACTCTTCCACCTTTCATTCTGGGTCTTTTATTGGCGGGCCAGTGGATTGACTTTAAAAGGAGGTATTCTGGTTGCTGTAAGTAAGTCTCAGTTTTCATAGTTTGGCCATGATAGTCCCAAACATGTGTGAAGGTCTGGAGAGAGATGCAATGGATTTTGTTGAGGTTCACCTGAAGCAGCTCCGTGACGCAGGACTCTGCGCTCTATGAGCTGTTCCCAGGGGCGCACACCGAGATAAATATCAACTGCGACTGGGGAACCATCAAACTAGTGATGGACACTCTTTGATCTACTGAAAACTGGTCTTCCAGTGCAAAGAGTTGACCTTGACTGAGTATCGTAGACCAAGGCCCAGGACTGCACGGTGAGAGATGCATTAAAATTTGGGGTAGCCGGCACAGAGGTTCAATGGGGAAAGGTTGCTGACTGAGATCTTTCAACCATAGCACACTCAGGGGCTGGAAACTGTATAGAACCCCTTGACTGAATTCTTGGTTTGGAATAGATATTGTAAATATCAAGAGTGCTGAAATTGTATTGAGGTACCTCAGCATGGAACATCCTGGTTGGAGTAAAGTTGAATTTTGCTGCACCTTCAGTCATTTTCAAGTTGAAATGTTTGGGAATGTACTTTTACAAATTTTATGAATAAAGTATACTTTGGAAAGAAAAATCATAGAAGGGGATTCCTTTCAACTCGGGAAGGTAGTAGGATTATGCAAGGTATGGTCATGAGGTTGTGCCCTATAACCCTCGAACCTTTAGGAATGCTGAGTTGAATTACATGGAGTGCTGTGGTCCCTGTTCCCCTCGCCCCCCCCTCCCCCCCCCCCCCCCAATCGCAACCTAGTTAAAAGGAAAGGGGCGGAGAGCCTGCCCCGGTGAACAACAGCTGCCCCGCAATCGTTGGATGGCCAATTGGCCATTCACTGGCTGGAGGCATGATTTCTGCCCCTCAGGGACAGGAATTCCCTTATTGGGAAATTTATGGCCAATCAGACGCTGGCAGTACTAGATGTATCTATCAGTAGTGCCAGTGGGAGCAGTGGCCACTGCTGGCATTGCACTCAGGAAGGACAATGGATCAGAACTTTGTTAAGTGTTTGGTGGTTGGTGAGGGGACGTGGTTGCTGATGGCATTGGGGGCTAGCGTGCTAGAGGACATGGGGGGAGGGCAACTTGGGGGAAGATGCTCCTTGGGCCCTCTGATGGGCTCAGAGAGTCAGTTGAGGAAGGACCAGCACCTACCCAGTAGCAGCCCACAAGGAAACCTGCTAGACTGGATGCCAACGATGACAGGATGAGGCGCTGAAGTAGGCATTGATCCATTTAAGAGTCTCAGTTGGCCAACTGGTGGGGGGGGCGGTTGGCTGCCATCCTCCGTGCTGCTGGTATAATTGCTGTGGAGGCAGGGGAGGGAGGGTAGTTTGCAGCCACCCCTCCTTCAGAGTCACCAGCGGTTAAACCTAGCTCGCTGCCACTTTGTAAAATTGCACAGCCCTCAGATGGTGCTGCCATCTGTCCACCGGGAAGGAGATAATATTGCTTCCTCCAACAACCGGGATGCAGCAGGAATGTTGCTGTGGGAGTTGGGCACCAAAGGGAGTGCTTAAGTGAAGAGAGCAGCAAACAGGGCAAAAATATTGTTCGTAATAATGTACAAATTTCAATGAGGCAAATCATAAGCAGTAATCAGGATTCAAGCCTGACAAATATGGCAGCTTCGTTTCAGAAGGTAGGGTATCATAATGAGTAACTCTGAGGCCTCCCAAACCTTTTTAAACAGATGTTCTCAAATTGAATCAAATAACTTTGGGCACACTGACCCTTTTTAGTGGGAATGGCTGAGGAAAATCAGATTTTCTCAGGGGCGGATTTCAAAAACATTTGCAAAATGCTAAACTTGGAAGATAAGTCAATGTTTAAAATTAGTACCTGACATCTTAACCGTTTCTTATCCATCTGCTTTGCAATGTGATATCAAAAGTAATTGATATGATTTCTTATTGATGAATGTGTGGTTCAATGCTGAATGAAGCTTCCAATCAATATTCATGTTATTCTTACTTACCTAACACCTTCTTATTCCTTTCAGATTTTTACTCTATTCCTTCTCCACGTCACTCCTGAAGGTGTATATTCCAGGGTCTGATTATACAGTGAGAAAGGCCATCATGCTCCACCTTGCCCAATTGAACATGTGTGAGCCTGTCAGTGAGCGCTCTGGACAATTGTTGTCACCACATCCTTGTCTATATTCAGCACTGTCTGGAGTTCCAACCTGGGACCTTGCTGGCCTATGTTTTCGCAGAAAGCAGGTGATGCAGTTATTGACAGTGATAACAGGAAGGGTTTGACTCCTCGGAAATGAAAACTGAAAAGGAAAAGTAAATTGCATCTTTGCAGCCAACAGTCATACGTCCTTCTGTTATTGGGATTTAATGAACTTGGTAAATTGCTGCAATCTGCAGGCCGACCCTAGTGAAAGGGTTAAGGCCCCAGTGTGAGACAGATTATGTACTGGCTGCCATCAGCCTTGTCAAGATGCAGAAAAACAGGAAGCTGGAGTGCATTCTTGGCATTTTCTGGCAGTGATACAAATTGCTAAGCACGACTAATTAGATGGATCTCTCGAACAGAACTGCCGACAAAAGGTCAGAACTTGATAGCAAAGAGTGGTAAACGGAAGAGAGAAGGTGGAACAGAGTCAGGAGTGAATGCTGGGAACCAGATATACCAGTCCTGATTTTAACAGGAAATTTAAATAAGGGGATGGCAGGGGGCCAGGCAAACCCCAAACCCCATGACATCACCAGTGTGAGGTGATTTTATCACCCAGGCTTCATTTCAATATTAATGATGGGTTGCGCACCGAGAAAAATGGCTCTTTCTGAGCGCAATTTATGGTGTGCCTCCCCAGGCAGACTTAAAGGGACAATGCTCCACTTAAAACTTATCTTTCTAATTGTTAATTTTCTTCATTTTCACTGAGAAAGATGAAACAAGCATGTATGAGACACCAGGGCCCAGCCCAGAGCCCAAAGTGAAGGTAATATTATGGGCTGGATTCTCTTACTCGTGACACCTGAAACGCGGATCGCAATCGGGCAGAGAATTGGGTGAATGGCAAAAATTGAGGACTGTGCCCAGCGCCGATTCGGATGCCATGTTCATGTCCCTCCATGGCAGCGAGAACGAGGTTAGTGCCTCACGCTGGCAGGAAATGCAAAATCGTCATTTGCATGCATTTATATGTGATTAACGGGTTGGACACTTCATGCTCCACCCTACCGTGATACTCCGCCCCTCTCAGGTGAAAATCTAACCGGCGTGAATTGCTACAAGTATTTACAAACGTGAACTGGTCACCATGGCTGAAGAGGAGGCTAAATAAATACTTGCTGGGTTATGGCTGCCCGGTCTGGGAGAACACCTTGATGCTGAGTCCGTGGACTTGGGTGTCCCGCTTGGGATCTGAGTGACCTGGCTCAGACCGCCATTGCTGCAGTTGGTCTTTTAAATACACCCCTTCGGTGCTACTTACAGGCTCCAGGGTGCTCACACTGCTGAGTGCTCTGTCCTTTAAGTGCTCAGAAGGCCTTTGCTCATCTGGGCTCCCACCCAGCCCTCTCCTCTGGGCAGTGGGCACCCTCATACCCCAGCTGTTGCATCAAGGGACTGGGCGGTGCCAAGCTTAATTAGGTGCCCATCAGGTGTTGGCACTCGTCAGAAGCGCTGCCCCACTGCAGAGGAAGCTCTGAAGCTTGGAACCCTTCCTGGTTTTCTGCCCCTCTCAGGGCAGATCCACACCAGTGACCCCCACCCCTCTGGTCATCAGCTGTCCCATCCTGGTGAGGCTGCCAGAGCTGACTGCTCTGCCACCTGGAATCCAGGCTCGTGTTTGCAACCCATCCTGGGTAATAGGGTTTCCCTCTTCTCCTCATTGGCATGGAGCTTTGGGTCCACCTTGGACTCCTGACCTCAGGGGGCAGGTCTTCTATGAGCCATCGCTCTGGCTGCAGTCAGTGTGTGGCAAGTGGAACGCTTAAAAACAGCTCCAGTTGCCTGGCTCTTTAGCGCTAACTCCAGCCCCAGGGGTTAGAACAGCCGTTGGGCCGGGCATTTCTCTGAATGTGCGGCAGCAGACTTCTGGCCCATTTTCACGTCTTGACTCTCTTAGCGAAAGCCCCCCCAAAGGGAATGTGAACCACATGCAATTCAGTCCCAGACTCAACATTTAGGGTGTGAATTCACAGAAATGAACTGACCCCACTATTAAAATGGGACTCAGCTTCATTTCTAGGCATTATTGAGGAACACTGAGGCCGCACTTAGTCCCATTTCCTGCACTAAAGATCTCTGGGTAGCACTGCTAGGGTGCCAGGCTTGCAATGCCAAAGTGCCCATGTGGCATATAGTGTGCCAGTACACCACCCTGCCCAGAGCCCAGGAACGGAACTTAACGCTCCCCCCCCCCCCAACCGCCTGGGAGACAACCCCAAGTGCCGGTAAGCCTGGTTCACATTGATGGAGACCAGACCAAAACAGCACTTGCTCAGGGTCTCTGAGGCGTGGGTGTTACATCCTCGCCTTGGGTAACTCAGGCAAGAGCATATTCAAGTGCGTCTGACTGCACACATGAATATGCAAATTTAAGTCCTGCCAATTGTGGGGAGAATCCAGATCGCAACGCCTCGTAAGGTCTAGTTAGATCTCGCGAGGCATAACAAGGCCGTTAACGGCCTCAGATGCGATGGGTCGGTAGATCGGGCCATTAGTCTACCAGACGGAGCATCCTGCCCTACCTTGCTAGGATAAACTATCTTTCAAATAAATGCCAGACAGTGGGAGTCATCTATCATACATGCAATAGAAACAGAAAATGCTGGGTGTTATGAGGTTGTTTGGTGTCTCACTAAGAGGTCTGGAGGCTTGTGCGGTTGTATATAAACCATTTATTGATAACATTTAACTATAAACATATCCCCAAAATATATCCATGGCGAGCTGTGAAGCAACTGTGCTAACCGCTGTGCTACCATGCCGCCCACTCGGAAAAGATTTGAAAAATAAAAGTGAATATAGAGAATATGACATCGAAACAGTTTGTGTTCCGTATCTATGGAGAAAATACGAAGCAAAGCAGCAAATGAATTCATCACTTGAGAGGGTCAAGATTTGTTTAAACACAGATATGAAACATTTGGAGTTCTTTGCAGTGGCATGTTTGAAATATTTCTATTGGCACTGAAATGGTTGAAAGTTGTAATCTGAAACACATCCAGCTGAAATGATTTGTCAGGATTGTGAGTGGTTGGTTTAAAATGGGTTGGAAGTGTCTAAGGCGCAGAGTTGGAACTGGCGGAGAGCCGAGTGGGATTTCACGTTGTAAACAGCAGGTGAATCACATATGAATAACCTCGAGTGTTCTGAAACCACTAAGAACAGAAGATCTATGGAATGACTAACATCTTGGGCCGACACTTTGCCCCCGCAGCCAACAGGAGTTTCTTGATACTCTGACCATATTTGGTCTGGGTTGAGCATGATTTTTACTTTCAACCAGGGGTCATCGGTGCCCAGTATAATGAATCAAGTTCTGGAGGGGGTGGTGGGAAGGAGTGTGGTGGTTCATAGGAAATGATGCTGTGCCTAACTCACTGTTGAGCTTAGCAGTGTGTAATCAATGGGCCAGACAGTATCAAGGCCAGTATCAATCAATTGCCAATTCCTGGCAACAACAGGCAGGCCCTATGTTAAAATGTAGAGCTGCACTAAGGATAAGATAAAGGTAATTAAATGCAATAAGAGTTCCTAATGTTGGGTGATTCAGCCAATGAAGATTACATACCCGATTCCTGATCTGTGCTGAATGAGCTGGTATCAGCTGGGCTACCTGATCGTCATTCCAATTATATCCTTCTTTGGTGTCCATTTTCATCTCATTATATTTCTGTGTATCACCTTGGCCTACAATAAATGCACCACATAAATGTAAGTTGTTGCACCAATCAATATTGCCCACCACTATCTCACTCAACCCCTTACACTGTTTCCAGATTGCCAGAGAGCTTGTCCAGCATTCAATACTGGGAGAAACAAGAATTTCCTCCAATTGAATGTTGGGAGGAGTGCCGCCAATGGCTTTGCCCCACATCACCAACTCCATTCTCGAGTCGGGCATATCTATCCCTCTGTCTGGCACCTGTCTGTGTCTGAACCAGACCTATCACAACCACATCATTATCAGTAAGACCACCTATTTCCTCTTCCATATCATTGCCTGTCTCCACCTCTATCTTAGCTCATCTGCTATTGAGACCATCATACATGGCTTTGTTACCTCGGCCCATGACTTTCCCAATGTACAATTGGTCGGTTCTCTATATACTTAAGTTTATCCCAAACTTTGTTGCCAGTATCACACCAAATCTTGTTCACTAACCATCCTTCTGCTCACTGACCAACACTGGCTCCAGGTTGAACAACACCTCCATTTTAAAATGTCCTTTGGCACACTGCTCACTTCTGTTCTGCCATTAACACATTCTGGTCTCTTAATGTTGCACTATCAGCACCCTTCTTTCCATTATTACACCATTCAAATTCCCATTGTCTTTTTGTTCACGACACCTTTGTCAATCTTCCCCTATCGCTGGGCCCTCTATCCAGCCCCACTGCTCCCCACCTCCACATTGTAATAAACCTCATCCTATTTCCAGTTCTCTCCTGTTTTTAAAAAAAATGATCAATCCTGTTTTCAAATTCCTTGTAGCCAGCCTCCTCTGTCTCCAGCCCTGCAACCCTTTAAGATATTCGCGCTCCTCAAATTCGGGCATCCGGGTGCATCCCCAATTTTAATCATTCTGTTACTGGTGTTTGGGCCTTCAGCTGCCAAGGTCCTGAGCTTTACCTTGAAGTCTCTACAGCTCTCTCTCTTCCTCCTTTAAGACACAAAACTTACCTCTGTGATCAAACGTTTGGTCACCTGCCTTCATATGGCTCTGAGTCAAATGTCAATACACCTGTGATCTGCCGTGGGAAATTTTATGAGTCAAAGGCACAGTGTAAATTAAATAGCTAGACTTTTATATTACTTGAATGGGCACACGGCCGACCCAGAAGTGTGTGAAATCACGCAAGAAGACATGGGGCACACATCCCAACATCTCAAAATATTTTGGTCGACAGACACACGGGAGAGTTGGACAGCCACCCACCAATAATGAAGCAGGTAATTTAGCCTATTAAGGGGCCAATTGATAGCTATTTATATGGTCCACCTACTTTTACGTATGGTGGGTGCACCGATTGGTCAGGTGGCCTTTACATTGTAGCTGCAACCTCGATCCAGGGCAGGATGAAATATCAAAGCTGAAGTAAAATCTTAAAAGATGTCTGGCGACTGAGGTTTCTGTTTGAATGTTCTGCCTAGACACAGTTTGCTGTGTTTTTTTTTCATCAGGATTTATTCTGTGCTGGTCTGCAGCTCCCTGGGACAGCTCCACAGTGGCTCACACCTTGAGGGGACCCATCAGGAGTGCCGGCCTGCACCCTACCTCTTCTCGGCTCCTGTCCTCTTTCTGCCCTTCCCGGCAATGCCGAACCTTTCTGAACCCCCGCGTCATGCTGGTTAATTAACCAGCCAGCATGAAATCACGTCCGGGGCATTTCATACCCGCTTCCTTGCCCCAACGGGAGCTAAATTCGAGCCAGGTTGTTGTTGAACAGGTGCTATAATTGGCTTCAAAGTTCCTGGACTAAGAGGAAACCTCAGATTAGACTACTGTTCCTGATCACTATATGTGAACACTGTTGGAAACGATGTTGGGTGAGACAGTGGAAGGTGACTGAAGCTTATGAAGCAATACTCAAAATACCTCAAACCCTTAAGGAAAAAAGAGAATTGGGAGAAAAAAAACTGCAAGTGAGGAAAATATTGGAAGATCTAATTGGTCACGAGATATTATTTTACTATAAATGCTGTTTTATATATTCATTATTTACGTTTGACTTTTTAAAATAAGAGTAGCCAATTCATTTTTCCTAATTAAAGGGCAATTTAGTGTGGGCAATCCACCTACCCTGCACATCTTTGTGTTTTGGGGGCTAAACCCACTCAAACACGGGGAGAATGTGCAAACTCCACATGGACTGTGACCCAGAGCTGGGATCGAACCAATGACCTTGGCGCCGTGAGACAGCAGTGCTAACCGTGCTGCTCTTATTCATTATTCACTTAAGTTGCTTTCTAGATTTACATTTGGCACATATCTCTTTAACAACCTTTTTATTTTCACAGTTTGTGAATATCTGTGCTGATCAAAGTGAATCATTCCCATTTTAAAGAAGGGAAGTGTTTCCTTTTTTATCCATCAGTTCAAAGGAATGCGAAAGCTAGGCTTCATCAATTCCAGGTTAGGTACAGCATGTTAGATGTAATGTCAAGTTTATTTTAAACTGTCCCACCTAATCCAACTCAAACATGTGTATTATTCAGCAGATGCAGTGTAAAACTCCCTCTACCATGCCTTGAATGGGCTTTAAAGTGAAATTCCGTAAAGGAGCCTCATTGCCCAGTGGTGACAGTTCCAGTTTGGACATTAGCGGCAGAATTGAAAGCTTTCTCCCGAGGCTGCTCTGGAGTCAGGGGGGATTTAATCTGTTCAGAGGGTGGTTGGTGGTGACCCAGCATCTTCCCAACTCTTCCCCAATGAAGTCCGGGGTGGTGAGGCTCATCAATAAACTTCTGTCCATGCCACTAATTGAGGTCCCCAAGGGAAAGTCTTCAACCAGTGGGTGGGGGAGCCTTCACATGGAAAGCCAGCAAGAGGAAAATCCTGGAAAATCTCAGCAGGTCTGGCAGCATCTGTAGGGAGAGAAACGAGCTAACGTTTCGAGTCCGATGACTCTTTGTCAAAGCTAACAGACAGAGAAAGTGGGAAATATTTATGCTGTGGAGTGAGAATGAAAGATGAGTCATAACCACAGAAATCCAGGGAAACCGGGTTCTAATGGCCACAGAAACCAAGGGGAAAGACTAATGGCAGTCCCCAGAGAGAACAAAAGATGTGAAAGGTCAAACAGCAGGGAAACTAACATTAGAGGATGAACTGTAGATGTGGAGAGAGGGGAAGGGGGAAGCAAAGAGGAGAAAGGTGAAGGAAAGATGGATAAGATTGGGGGGGAATTAAATGTATATTAAGTATGGTATGGTATTGTGGAGGAGTGGACTAGATTGTCTCACAGTACCTCTCCCATCACCCATGGCACCTTCCCATGCAATCGCAGAAGGTGTAACACCTGCCCCTTTACCTCTTGCATGTTTAAAATTCCAGGCCCAAAACACTCATTCCAGGTTAAGCAGCGTTTCACTTGCATCTCTTCCAATTTGGCCTATTGCATTCGCTGCTCCCAATGTGGTGGTCTCTATATCGGAGAGGCCAAACGCAGACTGGGTGATCGCTTTGCTGAGCATCTTCAGTCTATGCTCATTCAGGACCCTACCTTACCGTTGCTTGCCATTTTAACACAAGACCGTGCTCCCATGCCCATATGTCTGTTCTTGGCCTGCTGCAATGTTCCAGTGAAGCTCAACGCAAACTGGAGGAACAACATCTCATCTTCCGGTTAGGCACGCTACAGCTCTCTGGCCTGAATATCGAATTGAGAAACTTCAGATGATCAGCTCTACCCCACCTCGATCCATTTGTTTTCATCCCATTTCATTTTAACTGTCTTTTACCATTTCTTTCTTTCTTAATATATATTTAATTCTCCCCCAATCTGATCCACCTTTCCTTCACCTTTCTCCTCTTTGCTTCCCCCTTCCCCTCCTCCCAGATCTACAGTTCATCCCACTTTATATTTCCCAGTTTCTCTGTCTGTTAGCTTTGACAAAGAGTCATCGGACTCGAAACGTTAACTCTTTTCTCTCCCTACAGATGCTGCCAGGCCTGCTGAGATTTTCCAGCATTTTCTCTTTCGTTTCAGATTCCAGCATCCGCAGTAATTTGTTTTTATTTTTTATAGCAGAAAATCCTGTTTGATTTACTTTTGGGCTCTCATTCAAAGACCCGTTTGAGGGACCCAGCAGCAGAAAAGGTGTTGGGGGTGGGGGAAGGAACTGCTGAAGCCACTCTTGACATTGCTGCCGACACCCCTTTCACCCTTCCTCCCTGTGACCCCTACCCCTTGACCCTCAGTCCACCCTCTGGTGAGTGTATTGTGCGACCAGCTGCCACTGCTCTTGCCATTGCTGCCAACAATGGACAGCTGCCAGCTTATGATTGGCCAGCAGCTTTTGGGGGCCAGGAGTTTGACCCCCAGGCTCCTTGGTGCTGGGGAGGGCCCCCCTGCTGTCCACCTAAGTGGTAATGGCCACAAAAGGATGTGACATTGGCCTCTCACCAGCTCTCCAGCCAGTGGACGGGACCTTTGTTGTCTGCGTTAAATACCACCCTCGGTCATTCTAACTATGTCTGCCAATTTAGCCCAAGTTAGTAACAAAACATAGACAGTTGTGTACCTTAAACCAAATTATTTTAGTCAAAAAGCTAACATTTTAACAATCTATAGATTGGCAGGTTCTTAATTTCATTAACATTATGTGAGGGTGTCTGGGGTACAGGGTGTGGGGTCTGGTGAGCAGGGTGCATTGGCAGGGCGTGTTGGATGCCAGGGGGGTTAGGGAGGGAGGGGGAGCAGTGGGAGAATGGGGGGAGGGGGAAGTAAGGAGGGAATGGGAGCTCCTGGGGTGGAGGACGCCATTGGGTGTCAGTCTCTCACCCTGTCCCAATTCTTTACAGATGCTGCATGCAACAATATCTTGGACCCTGTGGAAGCTGCCATTGTGGTGCTGCTGGCAGGCCAGGCGGCCAGGCACCATAGGATGCAGCAGCAACAGCAGTGTCGACAGAGACTTGAGGTGGCAACCCAAGTGCAAGGCAACACCCCACACCCTGAGGACCCAGCCGCCCATCAGGGAGGCACCCACAGGGGGCGTCCTGCAACGGTCCAAGGTGTTGCTGGTCTTTCAAACAGATGATGAACAGCGTGTGCTGCAGGAGGCTTCACCTCAACAAGGGGACGGTGCGGCACCAAATCCTTGCACCATGTGGAGTAGAAGGATTGCCACTCCCGGTGGCTGTCAAGGACTCCGCAGTCCTGAACTTCTACTCCTCAGGATCATTCCAGGGCTCGAGAAGGGACTTGTGTGACATCTCACAAGCTAAATCCTACAAGTGCATCCGTGAAGTCACGGCTGCCCTGTTTGCAGCAAACGATATAAACTTTGACATGGACCAGGCCCAACAGGATGCCTGGGCAATAGGCTTCTCCGACATCGACGGGATGCCCCAGATCCAAGGGCTAATAGATGGCTCACTGGGCCGTGAGGGAGTACACGACAACAACAGCAAGGGGTTCCACTACCTGAACGTCCAGCTCCTGTGCGACCACCAGATGAAGATCATGCACATGTGTGCACACTTCCTAGCGAGTGTGCAGGACCGCTACATCCTGGGGCAGTGGGAGATCCCCGGCCTCTTCAAGGACCACTCCAGGATGGCCGGAAGGCTTTTGGGGGATAAGTGGTAGCCACTGAAGACTTCCATGTCCAGGGAGCTTGGGCATGGCATTGCTGCTCGGCCCGCACTGTGGAAGAAAGTGCCAGAGGCGTCATATTGATCGAGGTCACCTTTTAAAAATTCTATACCCGTGTCCCTGACTCTCCAATCCCCCAATGGTGCTGCTCCACTCTCCCAACTCCTCCCCCCTCTTACTCCCGCCCAACGCACACTCACCCCCCTCAGTGATCCTCGACCTGCTTAGCCGTCCGTGCTTTACGACTGCACCTAGGTGTGTCCCCAAGATGCACATCAGAGGTGGAGGCAGCCTGCTACCTACCACATACTTTGGCCTTCGATACAACTGGTGGGCGTCCTCTGGGGACCCAGGAGTCAGAGGACCCCAGCCCACTTTCCAACAGCACATGCTTCGCTGTGCCACCCTCTTCCGGGTTCTGATGCTGAGACCTGCTGTTGTCACGGGTGGGTGGGTCTCGGGTGAGTTGGTGGGTGCTACCCCCACTCTGTAGGGTGGCTCCAGATTGACACCCAGTGCCCCATCCTCCCCGATGGTGCCCATAGGGCCCTGGGATTCACCTCAGGTTGGAGGGGCAGTGTGGTGACGGGGTGGCATCTGGAGGCCGAGGTGGGGTGGCTGAGGGAGTCGAAAGATCAGGGCGGCATTTAAAAATGGCCCCCATATATGCGCATACTCTTCCTGCACTGGTGAGCTCAGCTTGTCAGTGCAGGAAATTAGGTATGGGCAGCATGGTAGCACATGCGGCTAGCACTGTGGCATCACAGCGGCAGGGTTCCAGGTCCGATTCCCAGCTGGGTCACTGTCTGTGCGGTGTCTGTCTGTGTGAGGTGAATTGGCCATGCTAGATTGCCCTTAATGTCCAAAAAAGGTTAGGAGGGCTTATTGGGTTATGGGGATAGGGTGGAAGTGAGGGCTTAAGTGTTTCAGTGCAGACACGATGGGCTGAATGGCCTCCTTCTGCACTGTATGTTCGATGTATCAAAGAGGCCTCAGCAGGGTGTTTCTCGGCAAGGCCAAAAAGAAGCAAAGTCCTGTTAGATTGCGGTGTCATTCTCGATGCTGAAGGTGCCGTGACACACACCGCTAAATGCGCCCAAAATGGGACTCTGTTTTTGTCCCATTAAATGGCGTCTGGCATGTGCAGCGACAGGAGCAGAGATAGGTCAAGGCTGGAACAGAGATGTCTAATTGCCTAAATGTAAACAATTGAGACATAGCAAAGTACCAATGAGGAAAGAGTACATGGGAGAACATCATGAAAATGGCCCCTCAATGTTCCCACGCTGGCAATCAGGAAACAATAAATACCACAAGAACAAACCAATGACATAGAACATAGAACGATACAGCGCAGTACAGGCCCTTCGGCCCTCGATGTTGCACCGACATGGAAAAAAAATCTAAAGGCCATCTAACCTACACTATGCCCTTATCATCCATATGCTTATCCAATAAATTTTTAAATGCCCTCAATGTTGGCGAGTTCACTACTGTTGCAGGTAGGGCATTCCACGGCCTCACCACTCTTTGCGTAAAAAACCCACCTCTGACCTCTGTCCTATATCTATTACCCCTCAATTTAAGGCTATGTCCCCTCGTGCTAGCCACCTCCATCCGCGGGAGAAGGCTCTCGCTGTCCACCCTATCTAACCCTCTGATCATTTTGTATGCCTCTATTAAGTCACCTCTTAACCTTCTTCTCTCTAACGAAAACAACCTCAAGTCCATCAGTCTTTCCTCATAAGATTTTCCCTCCATACCAGGCAACATCCTGGTAAATCTCCTCTGCAACCCGTTCCAAAGCTTCCACGTCCTTCCTATAATGAGGCGACCAGAACTGTACGCAATACTCCAAATGCGGCCGTACTAGAGTTTTGTACAACTGCAACATGACCTCATGGCTCCGGAACTCAATCCCTCTACCAATAAAGGCCAACACACCATAGGCCTTCTTCACAACCCTATCAACCTGGGTGGCAACTTTCAGGGATCTATGTACATGGACACCGAGATCCCTCTGCTCATCCACACTGCCAAGAATTTTACCATTAGCCAAATATTCCACATTTCTGTTATTCTTTCCAAAGTGAATCACCTCACACTTCTCCACATTAAACTCCATTTGCCACCTCTCAGCCCAGCTCTGCAGCTTATCTATGTCCCTCTGTAACCTGCAACATCCTTCCGCACTGTCTACAACTCCACCGACTTTAGTGTCGTCTGCAAATTTACTCACCCATCCTTCTGCGCCCTCCTCTAGGTCATTTATAAAAATGACAAACAGCAACGGCCCCAGAACAGATCCTTGTGGTACGCCACTCGTAACTGAACTCCATTCTGAACATTTCCCATCAACTACCACTCTCTGTCTTCTTTCAACTAGCCAATTTCTGATCCACATCTCTAAATCACCCTCAATCCCCTCCCTTCGTATTTTTTGCAATAGCCGACCGTGGGGAACCTTATCAAACGCTTTACTGAAATCCATATACACCACATCAACTGCTCTACCCTCGTCTACCTGTTCAGTCACCTTCTCAAAGAACTCGATAAGGTTTGTGAGGCATGACCTACCCTTCACAAAACCATGCTGACTGTCCCTAATCATATTATTCCTATCTAGATGATTATAAATCGTATCTTTTATAATCCTCTCCAAGACTTTACCCACCACAGACGTTAGGCTCACCGGCCTATAGTTACCGGGGTTATCTCTACTCCCCTTCTTGAACAAAGGGACCACATTTGCTATCCTCCAGTCTTCTGGCACTATTCCTGTAGCCAATGATGACCTAAAAATCAAAGCCAAAGGCTCAGCAATCTCTTCCCTGGCTTCCCAGAGAATCCTAGGATAAATCCCATCCGGCCCCGGGGACTTATCTATTTTCACCTTGTCCAGAATTGCCAACACTTCTTCCCTACGCACCTCAATGCCATCTATTCTAATAGCCTGGGTCTCAGCATTCTCCTCCACAATATTATCTTTTTCTTGAGTGAATACTGACGAAAAGTATTCATTTAGTATCTCGCTTATCTCCTCAGTCTCCACACACAGCTTCCCACCACTGTCCTTGACTGGCCCTACTCTTACCCTAGTCATTCTTTTATTCCTGACATACCTATAGAAAGCCTCTTTCCATGTTGTGTGATTCTATGGTTTCTTCACATTATTATCTTTGGAATTCTCTACTCCAGAAAGCGGTAGAAGCTGGGTTATGACATACACTAAAGGCTGAGTTAGTTTTGATTGACAAGAGAGTCAAACATAATGGGGGCAGGAAGGAAAGCGCAGTTGAGGCCACAATCAGATCAATCATGATCTTTTGAATGGCGTAGGAAGCTCAAGGGGCCGAATGGCCTCCTCCCACTCCCAGTTCTTACATTCTTATCAGCAAAGAGGCTAACACCTGCATTAAAGCAGCAGAAAGAGGATTGCCATGCAAATCCATTCTGTGTCAATCTGCTAACAGTAATTTCTCGTCCTTGAATTGTTTCTCAGAGTAGACGAGGGGAATGACAATGAGTGATTTGCTTTGATTGCAAGAATTATTCACCCTGTTTTCCCTTTGAGAATGAGGAAGCACAGAGGCTGCTTCTGAGTCAGTATCCCACCAGAGACAAAAAAAAATGATTCAGAGAGATACCTTAAGAAACAATTTTTCTAAAGTCTTAGAGACAGGAAGCAGGACTAAATATAAATGCACTGGAATGTGGTTACTAAATTGATGACATGGGCAAAGGGAAGTTATTTTTGAAATGGTGCTGAGCCTCACAGATAATGTCTGGCAGAACTGCAAGAACAATCAGAGAGGTTACTGGAGTAAAACAAAGGCTAAAAATAAATTTCGACTCAAAATAGATGGAAATGAGTTAGCGTTAGAAAGGTCTTAAAGGTGTCTGTCATCAGGAATATCAAAGACAAAGGGGTCAATGTTTTTGTACATTGTCCGTATCGGAATAGGGGTGGGGAAGTGAGTGAGAGGTTTGCACTATTGTCCCCAGGATGTTGGCAAGAGCCCAATTCAGTTTCATGGGCAGGTCTTATTTACAATATCCAGGCGAACAATTAGGGTCCCAGGACTCAATTTAACACTCCTCCGTCAATGGGTTTTAAGATGGGTCTTGGGGGCAATGTTAAGTCCAGCAGGTGGCCTTCCTGCCACCTACCTGCCCTTCCCTGGCTCCACCTCAAGTATACCATGGCGGGGTGGCATCGGGTGACCCACCCACCAATAAATGCCAACTTAAGGGCCTCCTCCCGCCCCCACCAGCGTTCATTTGATGGTGGAACAGGCTCATGCCAAACGGCCAAACAGTGTGCTGATGGTGGACCATCAAAGCCACCCTTCCAGGACGTAACCCCTCCCAGGTTGCCGCCCCCCCCATGCCCTCTCAGACCCCAAGCCCCCCAACCTCCTGCTGACCTCCTTCACTGACTCTTGAACATTTATAATGTTCTGATTCTTTGCTCGAGTGCAATACTGGAAGTGACCAACACTCCTGTTGGTGCTACTGTTACTTTGACAGAATCACAGAATTGTTACGGTGCAGAAGGATGGCATTTGGCCGATCATGTCTGCACCAGCTCTCCAAACAAGTTTCATAACTTAGTGCCACTCCGCTGTCTTTCCCCCATAGCCCTGCACATTGTTTTTATTCAAGTAAGAATTTAATGTCCTCTTGAATGTTTCGATTGAACATGCCTCCCCCGCTCTTCCTGAGCCACACTCTGTGCGGAAAGTTTTTTCCCACATCACATCACATTAATAGAAAGCAAAGAGTTTGGATAAATGGGTGTTTCTCTGGTTGGCAATCAGTAGCTAGTGGTGTCCCTCAGGGACCCGTGTTGGGCCCACAATTGTTCACAATTTACATAGATGATTTGGAGTTGGGGACCAAGGGCAATGTGTCCAAGTTTGCAGATGACACTAAGATGAGTGGTAAAGCGAAAAGTGCAGAGGATACTGGAAGTCTGCAGAGGGATTTGGATAGGTTAAGTGAATGGGCTCGGGTCTGGCAGATGGAATACAATGTTGAAAAATGTGAGGTTATCCATTTTGGTAGGAATAACAGCAAACGGGATTATTATTTAAACAATAAAATATTAAAGCATGCCGCTGTTCAGAGAGACTTGTGTGTGCTAGTGCATGAGTCACAGAAGGTTGGTTTACAAGTGCAACAGGTGATTAAGAAGGCAAATGGAATTTTGTCCTTCATTGCTAGAGGGATGGAGTTTAAGACTAGGGAGGTTATGTTGCAATTGTATAAGGTGTTAGTTCGGCCACACCTGGAGTATTGTGTTCAGTTTTGGTCTCCGTACTTGAGAAAGGACGTACTGGCGCTGGAGGGTGTGCAGAGGAGATTCACTAGGTTAATCCCAGAGTTGAAGGGGCTGGATTATGAGGAGAGGTTGAGTAGACTGGGACTGTACTCGTTGGAATTTAGAAGGATGAGGGGGGATCTTATAGAAACATTTAAAATTATGAAGGGAATAGATAGGATAGATGCGGGCAGGTTGTTTCCACTGGCGGGTGACAGCAGAACTAGGGGACATAGCCTCAAAATAAGGGGAAGTAGATTTAGGACTGAGTTTAGGAGGAACTTCTTCACCCAAAGGGTTGTGAATCTATGGAATTCCTTGCCCAGTGAAGCAGTTGAGGCTCCTTCATTACATGTTTTTAAGGTAAAGATAGATAGTTTTTTGAAGAATAAAGGGATTAAGGGTTATGGTGTTCGGGCCGGAAAGTGGAGCTGAGTCCACAAAAGATCAGCCATGATCTAATTGAATGGCGGAGCAGGCTCGAAGGGCCAGATGGCCTACTCCTGCTCCTAGTTCTTATGTTCTTATGTTCTTATGTTCTTATGTTCTTATTATCACATTTGCTTCTTTGCAAATCACTTTAAGGTGAATTGGCCATGCTAGATTGCCCTTAATGTCCAAAAAACGTTAGGAGGGCTTATTTGGTTATGGGGATAGGGTGGAAGTGAGGGCTTAAGTGGGTCAATGCAGACATGATGGGCTGAATGGCCTCCTTCTGCACTTTATGTTCGATGTATCAATGAGGCCTCAGCAGGGTGTTTCTCGCCAAGGCCAAAAAGAAGCAAAGTCCTGTTAGATTGCGGTGTCATTCTCGATGCTGAAGGTGCCGTGACATACACCACTAAATGCGCCCAAAATGGGACTCTGTTTGTGTCCCATTAAATGGCGTCTGGCATGTGCAGCGACAGGAGCAGAGATAGGTCAAGGCTGGAACAGAGATGTCTAATTGCCTAAATATAAACAATTGAGACATAGCAAAGTCTTTAGAGCCGCTGTTAAAAGGGGTCCTGTTACGAGTCTTCCTCAAAGGCCAAGTACACTTGAAGGGGCTTCAAATCCCCTGACAACTTTTGAAATGCACATTTTCCGTTTAATTTCACATAGCAATGCATTTCATTAGCCAGTGATTGACAGTTTTATTGGCGCAGGCAAAGGTGTTTGGAGGATTGTTTATTTACCTTTTGCTTCACGCTTGAATTCTGGTTCAATTCCAGTCTTGGGTGACTGTGTGTAGTTTGCACTTTCCCCCTGTGTCTGCATAGGTTTCCTCCCACAGTCCAAAGATATACAAGTTAGGTTTGGTTATGGAGATAGGGCGGGGGTATGGGCTGAGCTACGGTGATCTTTCAGAGGGTTGGTGTAGACTCGATGAGCCGTTGGCCTCTTTCTGCACTGTAGGATTGCTATGGTTCTATGAAATGGATCTCAATTACCCTGCTTTGATGCTAAATACAATGTTTATACACACTCTTTCTATGATTGACAGCTTCTCAACACATCAAAAGCAGCCAAGTGGTTTCAAGTCCTCTTTTTTATAGAGGAACTGGTTCCTCCACCAGTGAGGTAGTATCTTTATCAACAGTTTCAAGGTCTCAACATGTGCTTTGGAGGTACACTCCTCTCCAATCCCCTAAGGAGTAGTGGGAGGAGCCTTATGGTAGCATGGTCCCTTTAAGGGCGCGAGCTTGACTGACCACATGACCGGCTTGGGCCAATCACACATGTTCTGTGCCTGTTACCGATCTGCCTTTGCCTTTGTTCAATAAACCTATTGGGAACTACTGGAAGTCTCCAGTGTATGTCTCAAGACACCACATTGGCAGTGAGGTATAACGTTCAATTGCAGCCTTCTGCATGTTGTGATTTGAGGGGGGAAGGCAGGAGCACTTGAAAAAGAGAAAAGAAGCACCAGCGAGAGTCAGCAGACATTAAGCAGTGAGTGAAAATGCCTATCATTGGCAAACTAGACTCCTTTGCCCAACTGGCTGAAGATTGGACTCAGTACATCGAACAGTTCCACTTTATTTTAGCCACAAACTATTTCACAGGGGAGGGCAAGCAGAAGGTAATAATTCTGACAGTTTGCAGGCCCCAAACAAATAACTTTATTAGGAACCTCGCATCCCTGAAGGCACCCTGCTCTGCAGTGAAGGACCATGAAGAGTTCATCTCGGTCTTCAGAGTCAGGCTTCGTCAGCTCGCTCAGCACTATGAGTTCAGGACTGCGCTTAGTGACATGTTGCGTGACTGGCTGGTTTGTGAGATCCATAACCTCAGTACCCAGAGGAAACTCCTGGCTGAAACATCAATAATGTTGGAAAAAGCAATTGAGATAGCTCAGGTGACGGAGTTCGTTAAGATAGGCGCCACTGAGCTCCAAACTGTAGCAGAAAGGGAGGTCAATCAGGTATGGAGTGGTATGGCCACAAGGTGTTGTGGCAGGATCGGAAAGACACAGCAGAGAACCAGACATAGTCCTCGGGACTGGACAAGAGTCAAAGATCTAGGAAAAGGCCAGGGCATCAACCTAAGTCAGAGGTAGATTACTATTGTTGTGGGGAGGACCATTCTCAAGAGACCTGCCATATTCGGGGGTTTGTGTGTTTCTGATGCAATCGCAGGGGTCACATTCAAGCACTTTGCCATGCTAGATAAAGCACGCCAATGAAAAAACCCACCAGCATCAGCAGTCCACAGCGCTACTGAACATAGTGGAGAAGAGGAACATGCAATGTATCGGTTGATTGCAGTCTATTTGAATAAAATGGCCCCATTGAAATGGAGTGCAGGGTAAACAGCAAACTTCATGGAAGTCGAAACTGGGGCTTCAGTGATTGAGGTGGGAGAGCAGACTTTCAAGTACCCAAGAGAAAATGCTGGAAAATCATAGCAGGTCTGGCAGCATATGTAGGGAGAGAAAAGAGCTAACTTTTCGAGTCCAGATAAACCTTTGTCAAAAGGTCTCATTGGTTTCAGATTCCAGCATTCGCAGTAATTTGCTTTTATCCAGACTTTCAAGTATATTGTGAAGGAACTCGGCCTTTAAGTTTGAACCGTACCACAGCCAAGCTTTTCACTGACACTGGGGAAGCCTTAGAACATCCTTGGAATCACCAACACACCAGTGGCGTACAAAGAGCAAGGGATCAATCTGCCCTTGGTTGCTGCCGAAGGGCACAGACCCAGTCTGATGGGAAGAGACTTTTTACAGAAGTTTCAGCTCAATTGGCTGGAAATGTTTACATTTTCCAACAGCTTCCTCCAGGGTGGCCTGAGGAGGTATGAGGACCTTTGTCCCAATGAACTGGGTCAGATCAAAATAGTTAAAAACAAAATCTATATCAATTCAGATTCAATGGCCAAGTTCTTCAGGGTCAGGCCAGTGCCCTGTGCTCTGCATCAGAAGGTTGAAGCTGAGTTTAAGAGGTTAGAGGAGCTGCACATAATCAAACCGGTTCAGTTCTTCGAATGGGTGGCCCCCATTGTCCCCATTCTCAAAACTGATCGTTCAATAGGAGATGTGTGGGGACTACAAACCAGGCTGCCGAGGTGGATAGGCACCCAATTCCTCAGGATTGAGGACCTGTACCCCATGTTTGCTGGGGGCCTCGCTTACATAATTGGATCTCAGCCCTGCATACCTGCAACTAGGACTGGATGAAGAATCCCAGAGGGTTAGTCACAATAAACGCTCATGAGGTCCTCTTTCAGAACACAAGTTTACCATTCGGCATCGCTTCAGCCTATGCTATGTTTCAGTGTACGATGGAAAATCTTCTCAAGGTGATTTATCTCGAGAACATTCTAGGGGATTCAGGTTCCACATGGACTACACAGGCCCTTTTTTGGGCCAGAAGTGTTTAGTTCTGGTGGATGCCCATTATAAGTGCTTGTCTATACAAGAGATGGGGACCACGAACCTGGTGGCCATGGTGGATGCCTTATCTGTTCCGTTTCTTGGAGATTTCCAATGCAACCCCTTCCTCCATGAATTTCAACAGGAGCGACTGTTGTCCAATTGACGCTCGTCACCAATGTAAGCACAAGGTATCTTCTTATTTAACAAAGAGGTTTACTGGGAACAGAGGTATCTCATGCAGGTCTTTTCTCCTTAGCTTTTGGGTTCACACTCCACGGGCCCCTGCTCCCGGGGCCCTGTACCTTTTCCCATTATTCGGGGTTCACGCACTCCCTTGCGATAAACCCCAAGCGGATCACGTGTCCCGCAAACGTTCAGCCCTTAAACGGGCCACGCTACCACTGGAACAGTGAAACTATAGGATATACAAGGTGTCTTCTTTTCTTTTGCTTTATACTGATCTCTCACTCACACACCAGAATGCTGAGCAGATAGTGCATGACACAGCCATTCATCTCTGCTGCTAACATTAACAAAAATGCTAAGGCTCGTTCCACTGTTTCTCTCGCTCTGTCTCGTTCTCCCTCTCTCTCTTTCTCAAGGTCCATCAGAAGTCTCTGACCACATTACAGCAGTTCCTGAAAGCCCACTGGATAAGCAAGTGAAGATAAAAAAAATTGCAGGGTTTTGGGGAAAGGGCAGGGTCGTGGGACCAGCTGAATTGGTCTTGGAAATGCTAAACAAACACGATGGGCCAAAGGGCCACTTTCTGTGCTGTACAATTCTATGACTCAATGACACTGAAGATACACGATCACTCACTTTCACCTTCCCAAACAGGCATCCAATGGTGAATAAAGGTCACACTGGGTAATGGTTAAATATAAATGAACAAGTGCAGGTGGTAAGGATGATCCCGGTAACAGCTTACTAGAGGGCAAAGTTGCATTTTAAATATTTGCATTTTAATGCTGAAAAGAACTAGATATTCAGAATACAGGGACAAAGCATTTAAAAAACATTACTAACTACCAGGTAACGTGTGCCCATGCAGCAGGTTGTTACTTCAAGGGACACTGTACCTGGGCCCTCTGGGCAATCCCTAGCATCGGCTCAGCATATCTCAGAGATGTTCATACCAGCGCCATGTAGACTCTGGGCTCTACCATGTCCTCTCTCTTAGTCAGGTTAGGAGACTGAATTAGTCAGAGCTTCAGCTGGATTGCAGATTTTCCATAGTCTGCTCTCTCACAGTAGCATGATGTCACATTTTTCACAATGAGCGCACTTGATGCCTGGGCATCTCCTCAACCCTAGTGTTGCTATGGTAAAAGGAAGTCAGCAGGCCCAAACTGACCCAGAAACTACAAACATTCTGCAGCCTGCAGTATGGACATCTGGAGCAGGTGATGCATGGCAGCTAGCTGGCAAAGAAGACTAAAATCAGGCTCCTGCTAGGATCAGATAAGGGAGCCTGGGGTCAGGGTCAGGGCTTGGTGTCGGAATATGGTCGAGGATGAGGAATCAGAAGCTGGGGTGGGAGATCAGGAATTAGGAGTGGTGCTAATCGGGGATGGGGATGCTGGTTAAATGTGGGATCAGGAGGAGGAGCAATGCTCCTTGGTCTACATTCATCTGAATAATAGGAAGGAAAACCCATCTTGTAGGGCCAGTTCATCCCAAGGTCTGATTTTACTAAGTGGTGCTAGTGTGGGGTGTCTCATGAGGCCTCAAACGGGCCTAAGCCTTACTTCCCTACCTAAAAGGCCGAACTCCTGCTTCAGGCAGATAAATACCACATTTTTCTTTAACGTCTCACAAAAATAGACAGTGAGCTTCTGGTAGGAAATATTAACATAATGCATACCCAATATATTGAGATGATGTGGACGTGCCGGCGTTGGACTGGGGTGAGCACAGTAAGAAGCCTTACAACACTAGGTTAAAGTCCAACATGTTTGTTTCAAACACTAGCTTTCGGAGCACTGCTCCTTCCTCAGGTGAATGCAAACAACTCCAGTGCCTTCATAAATTCAAATGGCTTCCATCCCCTTAATGTGTAACCAGTGTGTGATGGCCAGTGATGTATCTCCGATAGCTGCCATGACGTTTTTTCTTGCTAGAAAATCTGAACACTCCTCCTATGAATCCAGCTGAACAGCACCCATTTTTCAGACACTAACTGGTTTACTAAGCCCCCAATATATTGTAAGAAGTCTTACAACACCAGGTTAAAGTCCAACATGTTTGTTTCAAACACTAGCTTTCGGAGCACTGTTTCCTCAGGTGAATGCCACCTGAGGAAGGAGCAGTGCTCCGAAAGCTAGTGATTCAAAACAAACATGTTGGACTTTAACCTGGTGTTGTAAGATTTCTTACTGTGCTCACCCCAGTCCAACGCCAGCATCTCCACATTACGAAGGAATTAGCATTGTTAGTTACACGAGCACTTGACAGCTCTCAAGTGGAGTCCTGTGGGTCGACAGTGACGTGGTGAGAAACCAATAATCATCAATTAAGGCCAATCTCCATATTGTTAACGATAAGGACTTGTGATTGAAAGAGCCCCCAGCGAGTGGTCACATAGACTCCCCCCCCCCCCCCCCCCCCCCGTGAAGTTTGCGCAATGGCTGGTGTGAGGATTGGAGGGTTGAGTAGCCATCTTAGAAATTGGGCAATCAACCAGTGCTACCGCCTCAGTGCTCAGGACGGGTGGGGGAGCCCCTGGGAGGGGGGAGAGGGGAGGTGGTGAACGGGCCCAGTCGGGGATTCCGCCGCCATCGGTTGGGGGGGGGGGGTCACCCCTGGGATAGGGGGTGAGGGGCTCAGCATCCATGGGTCCAACATGACAGCCCCGGATCGTTTATACCCATACCAGGAACAAACTCAGCTGCTGCTTGTTTATCCCATCGTACACCCCTTGACAGAGCCCTGTCCGTGGTTATATGGTGACGGTCACTTTAACTCCCACTGACCATGGTGGCCTCTGGCTGTACAGATGAAGGCTATCACTAATAGGGAATTGAGAATGTTAGTTATGTGACCACTTCACAACTACCAAGTGGATTCCCGTGGGTAGATGTGTCACAGATGAGAGTTACTGCCTAGCATCCCAATCAGACTATGCCTGGACACTTTACCTGAACCCTGGAGACATGAACATCACAGATGCAGCAACCAACTATCAAACACCCAAGAGTTGGGCCTCAGCTCTAGGGATATCCCCACGACTAGAGGGTGGTTGTGTGGATTGAGGAGGGGACCTGCCCCCCCTGCCCAAGTAATGTTCCTGGCAGGGCCTGGGGCCTGGGGTCTGGTGCCCAGGGGCCCTTGCTGGGTCACGGGTACGTGTGCAGGGCGGAGTCCCCCAGCACTACAGGCTCATTTGAATGGCACCCTGAGAGATGGCAGGGAATGTAAAGGTAGGGGAAGCTTGGGGGACCCGAGGGTCCTGGGGTAGACCCCGAGATGCACTGTTGTCAGGAGGGGGAAATTCAGGAGAGTTGGTGACTGTCATTGTCTCCTTGTCGGGAGACTCCAGGTTGGTCTACAGCACTCTCTCCTCTCAAACGGTGCCTGTAGGGACCTGGGGGGGTCACGCTGGGACAGAGAAGCAGCTGAAGTTAGCTCCAAATGCCGCTGCATCATCTGGCTCTGTTAGCCCTGCAGCCCCCCCACTGACTGCACCATGGATTCAACACCCTCAGCGATAACGCGCTGTGACCGAGCCACGCTCTGCAGTGCCTCGCCAATGTCCACCTGCGTCTGGGACACGTTCCTCAGCGACTGGGACTGCTCCGCAGCGCCTCGGCAATGCCCACCTGAGACTGGGACATGCTCCGTAGCGTCTCGTCAAGGTCCACCTGAGACTGGGACATAGAATCATAGAATTTACAGTGCAGAAGGAGGCCATGCAGCCCATCGAGTCTACACCGGCCCTTGTAAAGAGCACCCTACCCAAGCCCACACCTCTACCCTTAACCCTAATACCCCGTAACCCAGTAACCCCACCTAACCATTTTTGGACACTAAGGGCAATTTAGCATGGCCAATTCACCTAACCTGCCCATCTTTGGACTGTGGGAGGAAACTGCAGCACCCGGAGGAAACCCACGCACACACGGGGAGAACGTGCAGACTCCGCACAGACAGTGACCCAAGCCGGGAATCAAACCTGGGACCCTGGAGTCGTGAAGCAACTGTGCTAACCATTGTGCTACCGTGCTGCCCATGAATTGATAATCAGGAAAGAGATTAACTGACTTGCTCCATCAAACAATGAATTTTTCACTTGTTTCATACATCTTTGCACAACTGATTGGCAAACGTCACTGATCCCCCCAGCGGCAGCCTGCAATGATCCAGAAGCATTAAAGTTAAGTGCCATTTCCCAGCAACTGACTGAGCTATAATCATATGACATATTGGTTGCTAGTTCACTTACAGATTGTGGAATAAGTCAGCGATTACTTCCTTTGTAAGCTAGGTGTTTGAAGTATTCAGTTGTGTCCAACTGCCTTCATATTTTGGTGCAGGAGTACAGGTGAGTTAGTGATAGGCATATCAGAGACCTGGCATCCGTTCATTACTCTTTCAAAAGCAAAGTAACAGGGCAAGTCTCAGGGAGCACTCATTATAAGTTGTGTGAGATGATGGAGGATAGTGGCACTCTCACAGTAAATGACAGAAAGGCAAATGTCAATGGGCTGGATTGTCCCAAAATGAGACCATGTCCCCACGCCAGTGAAAAAATGGTGGGGTTTTACTTCAGAAAATCCTTCCAAAAAGTTGAACAAATTCAAGGCCCTGCAGGGGGCTAGCAGGGACCCGGAGTGAATCTGGCAGCTTTTGCTGCAATACGGGCCCCCCCCCCGTTTCGGAGTCCATGCATGCGGACCGCGGAGCCACACCAAGTAAAGAGACCCCTGATTGGTCGCGCGCCCGAGCCTCAAACCCCACACGTGATTGCCAGCCACGTATAAGACCCCCCCCTGGACTCCGATACGCCCGCTCCCGATCAGGGCGACCGCGGACTCAGTCCGCAGCCCCAAGCCAGCATCCCGACCGGCAATCGGTGGTTAGTTCCACGCCGTCGGGAACTCGGCTGGTCTGGAGCGGTGGATTGCTGGGCGGGCCTCTGCCAATAGCCCCCCCCCCCCCCGGTGCTGCAGCATACTCCGAGGTCACGCCGATTTTCGAGGCCCAGAGAATCGCCGAACCGGCGCCAGGCCCGATTATGGCCTGAAAGTGGATTCCCGCCCCCGTACCGGCCGCGATTCCAACGTGGGGCTGTGGAGAATCCAGCCCAATGTCTTTCACAACAGCGCAAAAGTAACAACGAAACAGTTAAAATCAAGTCATAATTGCGTTTTATGTTGAACTATTAATGTCAAGGCTGGGTTTTTTTATACACTTTTTGGCCCTCTCCCAGGTGACGAGCAACCCTAGCCAGGCAAAAAGAGCAACCAATTAAAATGAGGCAGGCACAGTGCACTATTTAGCCATATGATACAAAATGTAATTTTTGCCTCATTACCCTGGGACAGAAATGGGTGGGCACTTCCAGTGACCACCAGAAATAACAACAGAACATGGGCAAATGAAAATGTGGGAGGAGATTGGGTCCACCCAATTTGCACCAATTGGACAGAGCCTGAACAGAAAATGCAGGCTTGTTGACAGGAGGTAGAAACACTTGTTGAGTAGCAGGCTAGTAGTCTTGTCAGAATCTGTGGGATAGGGTTGGGTGCAGTTTATCAGGAAAATATGCCAGAACTTCTAATTACAAGCTTTTCCTCTACTGGGAAGTCTCCAGTAAAAGAATTTGGAAAAAAAAGCTGGCGTTGTGGCCAGAGGATGCCATTTATATTCTGAAGGTTACAGGAAATCCCAAGATCTCCCTCAGGTACTGTCAGGAAAAGCTTGTTTGATGCCCGGTTACTTCAAAGAGTGTGGAAAGAACATTGGTGATGTCACAGCCAGTAGAGGAGATGGGAGATAATCTCCGGACAGGAAATGATCGATTGGAAAGCACAAAGAAGCAGCCAGTTATCAAAGAAGTATAATCAGTAAATATTTACCCTGGTAATATGTGAATTCCTGCTTGTCGAGTTGCTATATACAGGCTTGCTGTCTGTGTAAATACAGCTGAACGATGACAGCAGTGTCCTGTGCAGATGATTCCCCTGATGAATGAATGGACGTATTCCCAGCACAAAACTGTGTGCCTAACTGTTCCCAGGGCCACAGTGCTGCTGCTATATTGTCCGTAGGAGTCAATCTTCTTGACCATTTCACCTCTTGCTTTATTTATAATTCATTTAATTTCTTTCTGAACCATTAGCTAATCTCTGAGATTTTCACTCCAGCATATTATGTGATTGCAGCCAGAGTGGAAACGATTCTTTGCAATTGGGTCAGCCTGGATCTTCAATGTGCATTGATAAAAAGCAAGGGGCTGGATTCTCTGTGGCCCGACGGTGAAACCGAGACCGGCGATTGGGCAGAGAATGGATTCCGAAGGCGGAATTGGGGCAGGCAGTGGTTTGCAATGCTCTGCCCCCTCCAAACCGGTGTAACCGGGCCGTTTGCGGGTGATCGGCCAGCCCACTCACGATGCTCCGCCGCTGATGGGCTGAGTTCCCAATGGCGCGGACCACATGTGGTCCCAGCGGTCAGGAACCCGGCGTGCCCACTGTGGACTGTGTCCAGCACGCCAGGGGCTGATTTAGCACAGTGGGCTAAATAGCTGGCTTGTAAAGCAGACCAAGGCCAGCAGCGCGGGTTCAATTCCCGTACCAATTGGTGCACAATCAATTACACAAAGACGAGAGTTAGATGCAATCGAGGCTTTTTTACACTAAGATGTGTGGCCTCCTACAGCAGCTGGCGAAGTGGCTGCTGTACAAGGAGCACAGATATTTATACTCCGCCTACTTGGCGGAGCCAGCAGGCAGGGACTACCCCAGTACCTGTAGTACAGGGCCTCACCACACCAACATCCTCTATATACAATATATACATCAGTGGTGACTACCACATTCACCCCCTGTTAAGATTGAGTCCGGCAGGGGTGGTGGAGAACTATATACAGGTAGACTTTTCAAAGTACAGAGAGCAAAAAAAAATTGAGTCCAGCGGGGTGGAGGGGACAATTATGTACCGAGGGATGGTGTTTTAAAAGTCCAGGTCATGTTACGGATTCAGTCGGTCTGGAGCCTTGATCTACCGTTGGGAGTGCCGCAGTGCTGGTGGTGATTCCGGTGTCGGTTTGGTCTTCGGTGACTCTGGGAGCGTGTCAAAATCCTCTTCATCCTCGGGTGTGGGCAAGGGGAGGATGGATTGTCCCGGTGCCAGGGGAGGGGAGGGTGATGCCGGGTCGGGGCAGGGGGGGTGTGGGTGCGGAACCAGCTGGTGCCAGGTCCCTGAGGGAGACAGTATCTTATCTTGGCGGCCATCGGGGTACGCTATGTAGGCGTACTGTGGGTTGGCGTCAAGTAGCTGTACCTCTCTCAACCAACGGGTCCGCCTTGTGGAGTCATACGTGTTTACGGAGGAGTACGGGTCCTGGAGCTGCCAGCCACGTTGGGAGCGAAACCCCGGAGGTGGACTTCCTGAGGAAGGCAAAGAGACGTTCTTGGGGGGTTTCATTAGTGCACAGGAGCGACCGAATGGAGTGATGTGCATCGGGAAGGACCTCCTGCCAGCGGGAGGCCGGGAGATTTCTGGAGCGTTGGGCCAGCTGGACGGCCTTCCAGACCGTCCCATTCTCCCTCTCCACCTTCTCCCCGGGGATTTTAGCTGGTCGTCCTGCTCGAGACAATGCCCCTATTGAGCAGGAACTGACGCAGCTCATCCCTCATGAATGAGGATCCCCTGTCACTGTAGACGTAGGTGGGGAAGCTGAACAGAGCGAAGATGGTGTTGAGGGCTTTGATGACTGTGGCAGACGTCATGTGGGGGCATGGGGTGGCGTAGGGGAATCTGGAATACTCATTGACCACACTGAGGAAGTACGTGTTACGGTCGATGGAGGGAGGGGCCCTTTCAAGTCCACTCTGAGGTGTTCAAAGGGGCGGGAGGCCTTCACCAGGTGCGCACGGTCTGGCCGTTAGAAGTGAGGTTTGCACTCCACGGGGACCTGGCAGTTTCTGGTGATAGCCCTGACTTCCACGATGGAGTAGGGCAGATTGCGAGCCTTGATGAAATGGTAAAAACATGTGACCTCCGGGTGACAGATGTTGTCGTGCAGGGTCCGGAGTCGGTCCTCTTGTGTGTTGGCACATGTACCTCGGGATAGGGCATCGGGGGGCTTGTTGAGCTTGCCAAGGCAATACATAATCTCGTAGTTGTAGATGGAGAGCTCGATCCGCCACCTCAAGATTTTATCGTTTTTGATCTTGCCCCGCTGTATGTTGTTGAACATGAAGGTTACCGACCGTTGGTCAGTGAGGAGAGTGAATATCCTGCCGGCCAGGTAATGCCTCCAATGCCGCACAGCTTCAACAATGGCTTGGGCCTCTTTTTTGACGGAATGCAGAATTTCGGAGGCGTGTAGGGTTCGTGAGAAAAATGCCACGGGCCTGCCTTCCTGGGTGAGGGTGGCGGCAAGAGCGACGTCTGATGCATCACTCTCGACTTGAAATGGTAACGTCTCGTCGACTGTGTGCATCGCGGCCTTGGCGATGTCAGCCTTAATACGGTTGAAGGGCTGGTGCGCCTCGGCCGTCAGGGGAAACAGAGTGGATTGAATGAGTGGGTGGGCCTTGTCCGCATAGTTTGGGACCCACAGGGCATAATGAGAGGAGAACCCCAGGTATCGTTTGAGGGCCTTGGGGCAGTGGGGAAGGGAGAGTTCCATGAGGGGGCGCATGACGTTGGGATCGGGCCCCAGAACTCCGTTCTGGACCACATAGCCGAGGATGGCTAAGTTGTTTGTGCTGAACACGCACTTCTCCTTGGTTTAAGTTAGGTTGAGGAGAATGGCGGTGTGGAGAAATTTGGCAAGGTTGGCGTCATGGTCCTGCTGATCGTGGCCGCAGATGGTGACATTGTCCAGGTATGGAAAGGTGGCCTGCAGTCCGTACCGGTCAACCATTCGGTCCATTTCCCGTTGGAAAACCGAGACCCCGTTGGTGATGCCAAAGGGAACCCTGAGAAAGTGGTAGAGGCGGCCATCTGCTTCAAAGGCAGTGTATGGGCGGTTCGCCTTACGGATGGGTAGCTGGTGGTAGGCGGATTTCAGGTCCACAGTTGGGAAGACCCGGTATTGTGCAATCTGATTGACCGTATCAGATATGTGTGGGAGGGGATACACATCGAGCTGCGTGTACCTGTTGATAGTCTGGCTGTAGTCCACGACCATTCTGTGTTTCTCCCCAGTTTTAACCACTACCACTTGGGGCTCTCCAGGGGCTGTTGCTGGCCTCGATAATGCCTTCCCGAAGCAGCCGCTGGACTTCAGACCTGATGAAGGTCCTGTCCTGGGCGCTGTACCGTCTGCTCCTGGTGGCGACGGGTTTGCAATCCGGAGTTAAGTTTGCAAATAGGGAAGGTGGGTCGACCTTTAGGGTCGCGAGACCGCACACAGTAAGGGGTGGTAGGGGCCCGCCGAATTTCAGTGTTAGGCTCTGGAGGTTGCACTAGAAGTCCAGGCTGAGTAGCAGGGCAGCGCAGAGGTTGGGGAGGACGTAGAGGTGGAAGGCGCTGAACTCCACGCCCTGGACAGTGAGAGTGGCAATTCATGGATCGCCACGGAATGGGACCCGGAGGCCAGGGAGATTCTCTGGTTAGCGGGGTGTACCGCGAGGAAGCAGCGCTTTGCCGTATCAGGATGAATGAAGCTCTTGGTGCTCCCAGAGTCCAGCAGACAGGAGATCTCGTGCCCATCGATCTTCACGTTGGTGGAAGCAGTTGACAGGTTGTGTGGGTGAGACTGGTCAATTGTGACCGAGGAGAGACGCGACTGGTCGTCGATGGTGGCAGGTGATGAGGTGCCCGGAGGGCATGGGTCCTGGTAAGATGGCGGCGCCCACGGGCTGCGCGTGTCGCGGGGAAAACAAGACGGCGGCGCCCAATGATCCTGGGGAGAACAAGATGGCGGCGCCGCACGTGGTGGGGGTCGAACAAGATGGCGGCGCCCACGGGCTGCATGAGTCGGAACAATAGCGGCGACTGCACGGGCCTGGCACACCGCAGCAAAGTGTCCCTTTTTGCCACAGGCCTTGCAAAGGGCGCTCCGGGCCGGGCAGCGCTGTCGGGGGTGTTTAGGCTGCCCACAGAATTAACATTTCGGACCCCCAGGGTTGGTTGGCTGCCGCGCGGCACAGGTGTGGGGTTGGCTGAGGGGGATCGCTGGTGAGGTCCACGATGGGGTAGCCAGCTGCGGAGTCCACGATGCACAGAAGGGGTGGGCTGCGCGGCCGTGGGCGTAGGCCTGGATGTTGCGCGAAGTGACCGTAAGCGAGAGCACTAGCTTTTTTGTCTCCGCGAGGTCGAGCGTGGCCCCTTCTAAGAGACGCTGTTGGATGTAATCGGACCCTATCCCTGTGACAAAAGTGTCTCTCATGAGCAAGTTCGAGTGTTCCTTGGCCGTGACGGCCTGACAGTCACAGTCTCTAATTAGGGGAATCAGGGCACGCCAGAAATGTTCCACTGACTCACCGGGAAGTTGATAACAAGTGGAGAGGATGTGCCTGGAGTAGAACGTGTTAGTCCGCTGAGCGTAGTTTTCCTTCAGTAGCGCCATGGTGTCTGCGTAGGTCCTGGATAAGTGGAAAGACATTGGAGCTCAGCCGCGTGTACAGGATCTGAATCTTCTGAGCTTCTGGAATTGTGTCTGGCGCAGACCCAATGTACGCTTCGAAACAGGCTAGCCAATTTTGAAAGTCCTTTTTGCCGTTGTCTGATTGCGGATCCAGCTGCAGGCGATCCGGCTTGATGCGGAGGTCCATCTTCTAAAAACTTAGTGTAATAAATTGATGCACAATCAATTACACAAAGACGAGAGTTGGATGCAATCAAGGCTTTATTACACTGAGATGTGTGGCCTCCAACAGCAGCTGGCGAAGTGGCTGCTGTACTGGTAGCACACATATTTATACTCCGCCTACTGGGCGGAGCCAGCAGGCAGGGAACTACCCCCATACCTGTAGTACAGGGCCTTACCACAAAACACCTATACCGACATCCTCTATGTACAATATATACATCAGTGGTGACTACCACACCAGCCTCCCCAAACAGGCACCGGAATGTGGCGACTAGGGGCTTTTCACAGTACATTTGAAGCTTACTTGTGACAATAAGCCATTTTCATTTCATTTTCATTTTTCACACTCATCTGGGATCCGTGACGCTGGTGGGGGCTTCTGCTATAGGGCTAGGGGGACTGGTAGGGGTTGGCTAGGGGATGGGCTATGCAGTCTGGATGAGCGGGTTATGATTCCAGCATGGCAAGGGCCATGGTTTTTGGTGCGACTGGTACAGGCTGTCAACCCTGCGCATGCGCGGCCCGGGACCCAGCCATTCTCTGGCTGTTTTCCGCGCGATCTGCGGTGCTGGTGCTAGCCCCTCCCCTGTACCAAAATCACTGAGGGTATGTGCCAATTTTCCTGTCGTGAAACACCCACAAATTCTTCGTTGGCACCGGCACTTAGCCGCTGGAACAGAGAATTAACCCATTTTGTGTGGGCGGGCAGTTAATTTCTTTCACATCAAAATTTTGCCCCTATTCTCCTGCGGGCACCTGTGGTGATTGTCCCTTTAAGGGCAACACAGCAGAGTAAGGATCACATGGCCTGTGTGACCAATAGGGCTGAATTTCCCCCATGGTGCGAGAAGCTCCTCGGAGCAGACATTTTGGGAGCCAGTTCCAGTCATGAGGCTGTTGTACAATTCTTATTAATAAATTCCTTAAAAAAATTTTGCAGCTTCATAACTCAAGTCAGCAGCAAGACTGAAAATAGTAAAAGGCAGATTAGGACCAGAATTCTGGCCTTTGAAACCCAAACTTGACATAACTTAACCACCACATACTGATATATTAGGGCGATATCCTCCGGACCCCCACCCGCAGCTTTCCCGGCGGCGTGAGGTGCCTTCAATGGGCAATCCCATTGACAGCTGCGGGAGCAGAGAGCCCCGCTGCCAGCAAACGGCACGCTGCATCCCGCTGCCAAGAAACACAGGCCTGGGTGTCCGGAGGATATCGCCCTAATATATCAGTAAGTGGCGGTTAAGTAATATCAAGTTTGGGTTTCAAGGCCAGATTGTCACAGGAGGCATCAAAGACCAAGGGAGATGAGTCACTAAGTTAGAGAATGCCTTGGTTTCAGCATTATGGGGATGTAGAAAGGAAGCACAGAATGCATAAGGATACTTATTCACCTTTTGTGTTTACATGGACTTTTAACATTTGGACCCGAATGTCAACGGTTGCCATCTTGTAGATGAATAAAATGACGGCGCAGAAATTTGTTGGCCTGTTTTTACAGGTGTAAAATCATGCCTGTTATATTGTTATATTATTCATAAATATTTATGAACTATTTGTTATGAGAATTGTTTTCTTATGCTCTTGACAGCACAAGCTGCTTCCTTGATGTGCACTCTGACAAAGGAAGGTTCAGACTTGGAGATAGCTTTAACACATTTATTAAACTGTTAACAATTCTCCTACTTGAATTCGACTCTCCCGTTAATCCTGCTATAGCTACTCAGACTAACCAGTCTGCTACAATCCAGGTGGTGGGTGTGATGTGTTTCAAATCAACCCTGTGTGCTCACTAAGTATCTCCACTGGAAAGAGGAAGATCATGTGTACTGTGTCCTTTTATATGGGTTGGTGTAATGCCCCCTGTGGTAGTGTCACCTCTGTGTGTGTCATGAATGCCCATTGGTCGTGTCCTATCTTACTGACCTATTGGTTGAATGTCTGTGTGTCATGTCTCTGGTGCTCCCTCTAGTGTCTATCTAGTTTACGTGTATTTACATTAACCCCTTGTGTATTTACAGTGATGCATATCACCACATCACTCTTTTTAGTGTTACAGATTTTCTGTACAGTTGAAGAAAATTGAATAAGAAAAACAGGTAGATAAGTGATGCTATGTACAAGTTATGATAACAGTGATCATTAAACAATAAGTCCAAATCATAAGCATGAGTCCAAAATTCATTAATTATTATGGTCGAGTGGCTTTCTTGTTTGGTTGGTGAGTTGGTGATGTTGATGGTGGCATGTCCTTGTGAACGCCATCAGTGTCCCTGTGCGTAAGGAACCAAGAAGTGTTCAAATCACTTTGTTGTCTGATTTGGAGCCTTTTTTTCTTCCGATGCTTGTGGTAGCGATGTATGCAATCTGTGTCGTCCCGCCATGGTATGTCATTGTACTGAGCTGAGCAGTAACAGTGTCCCTCATTTGTAGAGTTGTACCATGTCGTTGTTCCATTGTTGTTGTTTTTGTCATGCTTGTTGTCGATGTTGTCGCCTCTGGTACGCTTCTTGTTATTGTCTGTGATGTTGTTGTTGTGTTGGGTGGTTTTGTTGCCATGTTTGCTGCACTCAAGGACCACACTCTGTGGATAATAAGAGTCCTTCACACAGTTACTCGTGTCAGCGTGCTTTGTGGCATCTGCTGCTTTCTTGAGCGTGCCGTCACTGAGTTTGCGGCGCTCCCCGTCTGGAGTCATGTCCGGCTTACTTGAATCAGCGTTGGCTTGTTGATTCTCCCCATCTTGACTCTGGTCTGTTTCTCCTGAGTCAGTTTTGGCTTGTCGATGCTCTCCGTCTGGAGTCAATGCAGGTTCACTTGAGTCAGCTGAGGTTTCTTGATGCTCCATGTCCGGAGTCAAAACATTCAGGAATGCATTTGCTTGTGGACATGCTCGAGCGGATGAGGTTTGAAGTAACGTGGTGTCACCGGAGTCACCAGTCGTCTCACTGTGATTGGCGAGTACCTCTGTACACACCAGCTGAGGTCTGTTACGTTACACATCTTGTATGGGAAGTGGGACGCCGTCGTCACTTGTCTCACATACAGTGGGTAGAGCCTCAGTGTGTTCTTGTCGTTCACTTGAGCTGGGTAGACTGTCAGAGTCTTCTTCTGGTGGCTCAAACAATCTGGGTGGACTGTCATAGTCGCTTTGTTGTTCACGTGAGCGTGGTAGACTGTCATAGTCTTCTTGCTGTGCACTTGAGCATGGCAGACTGTCATAGTCTTTCTGTTGTTCACTTGAGCGTGGCAGACTTGCATTGTCTGCTGCTGGTTGCTCAGAGGAGTTTGCTAGACCCTCATGGTCTTGTTCATGCAAGGACTGCGCTTCGGAGTCTTGCGTTGCTTCAATCGTGGAGTCTGTCCATGAGCTCGCTGTGGAGGCTTGTGTCACTCGAGTCACTTCTTGTTCATGCAAGGACTGCGCGTTGGAGTCTTGCATTGCTTCTATCATGGAGGCTTGTGACACTGGAGTCACTTTCTGTGTGGAGACATGCAGTTATCTCACTGTGGAGTCTGTCATCGCTTTCTGTGTGGAGACTGGGACCCTCCGTGGTGCGTGGACCACTCTCTGTGTGGAGTCGGGGATTCTTCGTGGTGCGTCGATCACTCTCTGTGTGGAGTCGGGCCTCTTCGCGGTGCGTGGACCACTCGTTGTGTGGCAGCAGGCCACTCTCTGTGGGCTTGTACCACTCTCTGTCTCTTGGTGTCAGGCCGCAGCATAATCCCGCACTCACGGGTCGGGATGTCATATATGCTGGGCTGAAGATTCCCCAAACCGAAGAATGAGTCGTCGGGGTCGTCAATGTACAACACGTCTAGTTGCAGTTCGGATTTGGCACTGGGGTAGCCACCTCCCAAGGTGAAATCTTTGTCTGAGTCGTTGTCTTCCAAGACCATATCATCACATTTTGTGTGGGAGCTAGCATTGGGTTCGCGATGTCCAAAGAAGAATTCAAGATCTGAGTCATAGTCTTCAAGGACTGTATCATCTCTTTGGGTGGTGCTAACTGCTTGTTGCAGGGTTCTGCGGAGGTTACTTTCAGCTACTGGTCGAATTTCAGGCATTGTGCTGTCGTTCCAGGTGAAAGAATCGGATTTTACGGCTTTACATTTTCTTTCAGTGTTTTGGGACATTTCCCCTTTAAGTGGCGTGGTCTGGTGCCTCTGATGTCATGACGCATGTGACGTGGGTCGTAGGAAGCGATTGGGAATGCACAGATCGCTGTTCCTTTAGAACATAGAACAGTACAGCACAGAACAGGCCCTTCGGCCCTCAATGTTGTGCCGAGCAATCATCACCCTACTCAAACCCACGTATCCACCCTATACCCGTAACCCAACAACACCCCCTTAACCTTACTTTTTTTTTTAGGACACTACGGGCAATTTAGCATGGCCAATCCACCTAACCCGCACATCTTTGGACTGTGGGAGGAAACCGGAGCACCCGGAGGAAACCCACGCACACACGGGGAGGACGTGCAGACTCCACACAGACAGTGACCCAGCCGGGAATCGAACCTGGGACCCTTGAGCTGTGAAGCATTTATGCTAACCACCATGCTACCGTGCTGCCCTACTTGGGGCCTTTGTCTCAACTGCGCATGTGCAGCTCCTTTTCAAAGATGGCCACCAATCAAAACTGCAGATTTCTGCTGCAAGCCTACCTCGTGGTGAGTTTTGGTGCCTCTTTTACCATTTTGTCTTGTATGTTCCTTGCAGAATTCTTGGAATTTGTCCAGGACTGCCTGGAAGTCGCTCTTGTTTTGCCCCTTTGAGTATTTGAAGGTCTGGAAGATTTCAGCTGCTTCGGGACCCGCGATGGTAAGTAGAAGCTTTATTTTCTCTGCATCCGCCATGCCATCTAGGTCGGACGCTACCAGGTAGATCTCGAATCTCTGCCTGAACCAAGGCCAGTTTTCACTGAGATTGCCTTGGTACCTGAGCTGCTGTGGAACCAGAATCCTGAACACCATCTTGCCTGGGTGCTGTTGCTGGTTGTCACTGTTTGCTGAATTGTAACTATATGGATTTAAACAGGTCACTCCTGCATACCATGTTTTGTTATGCTCTTGAAGTAGCATAAGCTGCTTCCTTGATGTGCACTCTGACAAAGGAAGGTTCAGACTTGGAGATAGCTTTAACACATTTATGAAACTGTTAACAATTCTCCTACTTGGATTCGACTCTCCTGTTAATCCTGCTATAGCCACTCAGACTGACAAACCAATCTGCTACAATCCAGGTGGTGGGTATGATGTGTTTCAAATCAACCCTGTGTACACACTGAGTGTCTCCACTGGAAAGAGGAAGATCATGTGTACTGTGTCCTTTTATATGGGTTGGTGTAATGCCCCCCTGTGGTAGTGTCACCTCTCTGTGTGTCGTGAATGCCCATTGGTCGTGTCCTATCTTACTGGCCTATTGGTTGAATGTCTGAGTGTCATATCTCTGGTGCTCCCTCTAGTGTCTATCTAGTCTACGTGTATTTACATTAACCCCTTGTGTATTTACAGTGATGCATATCACCACAAGAATGTACATCCAGGGCGCCACATTTACTGCCGCATTGCAGTCAGGTGCTGAGGAACAATGTAGAAGTTCACCAGCCACTTGAAGAGCAGTAAGAAATACACTTGATGGAACTCCCTAACATTTTGGGTCTAAAAGTGTGATTATTTAGCACTTCTGAGAACTAAAAGACATAATAATATCCTGGCAGCAGCTGTTTGTAAGTAAGATCCAAACATTTTAATTGATCTCAATGTAGAATTGAATTGAGAAAGATGAATCCGAATTAGTGCCAGAGAGTGAGAAAAAAAAGGAGTGAATCGTGCAAAAATAAAATGGCTTCCGCTGTAATAATGAATTGTGAGACTTGTGATGTTATTGAGACATTTGAGAAGTTTAAACAGAAGTGCGTACTGACATCTAGTGAAGAGGAACTGGTCAGATTCATCTTTTCTTTTCCTGGGCTGGAGAGAAAGTGTTAAATAGTTCGGAGGCGAGTGAGGATGACAACAAAAAACCCAGACCAAGTTTTTCAAAACATTCAGCACACATCTCCGGCCTTAGTTGAATCATCAAATCCACCAATATGAGTTACAAAGCCCAGAGCGGCACCGTGGCACAGTGGATAGCACTGCTGCCTCATGGCGCCGAGTAACATGTTCGATCCTGGCCTCACGTCACTGTCCGTGTAGAGTTTGCGTGGGTCCTCGCAATTAAAAACAAAATGAGTTCCAAAACCTGAGACAGGAACCGTGTGAGACTGTTGACAATTTCTTAACAAGGTTGTAAATTCTAACCTAAAATATAAACTCAAGGAGTTAGATGAAAGGCTGCTCGATCAGCTCATTTGGGGTTCCATGCAGAGTGAAACACAAAAAGATTTGATTAGAAAGGCCAAGTTCGAGGGCGGCATGGTGGCGCAGTAGTTAGCACTGCTGCCTATGGTGCTGAGGACTCGTGTTCAATCCCGGCCCCGGATCACTGTCTGTGCGGAGTTTGCACATGCTCCCCGAGTCTGGGCGGGTTTCACCCCCACAACCCAAAGATGTGCAGGGTAGGTGGATTGGTCACGCTAAATTGCCCCTTAATTGGGGGAAAAAAATTATTGGGTACTATAAATTTATTATATAAAAAAAGAAAGGCCAAGTTTACGGTATGGCAGGTAGTTAACACTGCACATGAAACCATGGGCGGAATTTTCTGTGTGGCCCACTGCATGTTTCGCAGCGGTAGAGGCAGCATGTCATTGGCCGGTGGTGTGACATGCTGTCCCACTGTTGTCAACAGGGCATCCCGTTGAACGCACCCCTCGCCACCAGCAAACACATGGAAGATCCCACCGGTGTGAATGGCTGGAAAATTCAAGCCCATGAGTAGACAGATGAAGACACTGAATACCCACATGGCTAGTGTTCAGTCAAGTTAAGAGAAAGGCAGCTGAGATGATGAAATGAAACAATAACAATGCAATGCGCACTAGAGAGAGAGAAAGATTTGTAGGAGATTGGGACTAATATATGAATTCACAGACATAGGGCAGCACGGTGGCACAGTGGTTAGCACTGTTGCCTCATGGCACCGAGAACCCCCCCCCCCCCCCCCCCCCCCCCCCCCCCCCCCCGATCATGGCCCCGGGTCACAGTCCATGTGGAGTTTGCACATTCTCCCCGTGTCTGCGTGGGTCTCACTCCCACAACCCAAAAAGATGTGCCGGGTAGGTGGATTGGCCACGCTAAATTGCCCTTTAATTGGAAAAAGATGAGTTCAGACAGCAGGAAATGTCCCACAAATGGACCAAATTGAATTGCTTGTGGGTAGCCCAATTACTGGAAAGGAACTTGTAGAATGAGAATGAAAAGAAAAAAAAACACCCAGTCCCTGGATGAGTTTGAGAACACAGTCGACCTGGGAAGCATTTCATTGCATGAATGGTCTGGATGTGACAGTTCTTTGAGAAAATAATTTCACACAACATTCATATGAGAAAGAAGGTGAGAAATAAGCCCACAATCATAAATCTAAAACTGAAATTTGATACCAGTGCACAGAGTAACATTGCCCTGCCCAGACTACATCAGAAGATCTTTCCTGAAAATTTGAAAGACAATAATTACCCAAGGAAAGATACTCTCAAACTGAGCAACATCATGCTAACAACCTGTATTGGAACAGAGATTTGGCAGCTCGGAATATCCCAAAGCGGAGGGACACACAAAGCAAAAGATGTTAATTGTATGCTCCGCGTCATGGAAACAGATAGTCCAGCATCGCTGAGGTTGAGCAACTGTGAAGTGGTGCAGCTGATCTCAGTATACCATGAGATGAAGGAGACATCACTGAGGGTTATTATAGTACCCCCATTGAAAAGAACCCTCTGATCCACAGGAAGTAATTGATACCAAAACATAGTGGGAGGGATTCTCTGTCAGCTGACGCTGGAATCGGGAAGCACGATTGGGGTGGACAGGCACGGAACACCATTGCCGCAACCATACAGCTGTGCACGCCGCTGACTGCCCACTGTGACCTTAGGGCCAGAGGTGGTATGGGTCTCTCCCCCCCCCCCCCCCCCCCCCCCCCCCAGGCCATCCTCTCTGGTCCCATCCAACCCATTAACTCTATGGGCACGTTCCTGCGCAACCAGTGCCATCTTGTTGGCTGGGAGGATGTGTGTGGGGAGTGCAGTGTGTATATGCGGCTGCAGCTTGTCAGCCTCCTGAGTGCCAATCGCAGATCCGGCAAATCCCGCACTCTTTCTCATTGGGATCGATTGTGATCTGCTTGCCACCAGTGCTGGCCCCTCAACGGTTGTTGAATCCGTCCAGCAGCCAGTATTGATGTCGCGGAAGTCCACGAATCCTGCCCCGGCGTCAACACTTCGTCTCAGAAATGGAGAATCCCGTCTCGTATGTTTTCAAGAATCAGTTAGATATGGCACTTGGGGCAAAGTGGGATCACAGGATATGGGGAGAAAGCTGGATTAGGCATGATCATAATGAATGACAGAGCAAGCTCGATGGGCCGAATGGCCTCTTACTTCTCCGTTTTTCAATGATCAGAAGCAAGGAAGCGATTGCCAGAGTCACAGAGGCCACATACATGGTAAATTCATTGTTATGAGAAAGAACATGTAAATGGTTCACAGTCAGATGTTAATTCTCAAGGCCAATATTGAAAGACGGAAAGAGCTCGTGACAGAACAGTTCAGGCAGATAAACAATATGATTTCCAGAAACTCAGCGTTCAAAGATGGAAAGTTAGGACTGGAGAAAAAAAAAATCACCGTCCTGGAAAGGAGGCTATAATGTAGCATGTTGAAAAAGAGCACATGGAAGAGAAGCTACAAGCTGTATTGTTCACAGAGGAGGCGTCCGAAAGGGAGTTCCTGAACCTCAGGTCAAAATTTCAACAGCATCTGGTTGAAATGGAAGAACCTGGAAACGAAAGGAATGACAGTGTTGAACTCTGACAACAAACCAGGGAACTGCAGATGCAGCTTAACAGTATATAATGTGAGAGAATGATTCACTGGATATCCATAACAAACTGCCAGAAATGCTGGAGCGTTTGATAGGGGAAATATGAAATCCAAGAAGTCAATCAGAAGTGGCACAGCAAGAAGATGAAAAACAGTTGGAAGAAAGTCATATAGAGACACAGAAGCTGCTGAATCATAGCAAGGAGCTTGAGGAAAAGTACTGCCAGGCCAAAGACTGACTGCAATGTGTTACTTCAGCTTAGAAAAAGAGGCACAAAATTCTATCACCTAAGTATTACCGTGAATAATATTCTGGGCAAAGAAAACAAGTTAACAGACTCTTAAGGTGTTCAGTTTATTTACAAAAGACAATTGTTAATCTTCTTTAGTTTAGACATGATTTAAAAAAATTGTGATTGGTGCAGTTACGCTAACACATAAAAGCATTATTTTGAAGAGGTTGTTACATCATTCATAAATATTTAAGGTCTAATTGTTATGAGAATGTACATCCAGGGCGGCACATACACCACTTGTGTTCTGATGCTGAGCAAGAATGTATCAGTCGTCCAGCCACATGGGGAGCTGTAAAATATTCACTCAATGAAACTCCAACATATTTGAGTCCAAAAGTGTGATTGTTTCAAACTTCTTGAGAATTAGAAGACGCAACAAGACCTAAGGACCCAATATGGCTGACAGTGGGAACTTACACATTTCTTGCCTAAAGTATACTGTCCACCACTTTGGTGAAGGCTAGAGTATAATGGGGTACTTTCAAAGGATAGGCTTGCACACAATGAAGGTACAAACAAACAAGAGTTTTATTGGAAAGGTGTTTACGCTACAGGCTGTTAGGATAGACTGCCCATTTGCCCATGAAAACAGCCGATGACGGCAACAATGTGTCATGTGATCCTACCCTTACGGTGACCTTGTTCCAACTAGGAACAAGCATGAATGCACAACACTTCCCCCCCACCTTACATTAGAGACTTCTGCAATGAAACACAATATGACGTTGACAATCAACATATGTAATATGAACAATTAATAAGTACAACAGTCAATAGGTCAGACGTTTCTGAGGACGTTGATTCCTGTGTGGTTGTCAGCACACCTCAGATGTCTGCTTTGTGGTGTTGACTGCAACCTCTGGTTTTATGGGGTTAGTTTGGACCTCATCCGTAGTTGTCTCAATGGGAGTTGACTTTGTGTTTGGAGGTTGGCTCGGTGTTGATTTGTCCTCAACTGAGGGACTGTCTTCCACAGTTGTTTCTGCTATTGCAAGGCTCTCAGAAATTTCTAGGTCTTCACTTAGCACAGTTTATTGCGGACCCTTGGTTGACTCTACCTCCGGCAAACTAGTTCTAGCTGCTAAACGTTGATCAGTGCATCTTCTCCACACCACAATGTCCTGAGTTTGAACGGTGTAGGAGATTGGTCCTGTCTGTGCTAATAGCAGGTGTCCACTTCTCACTGGTGGTATACTTGCTTACCAATGCTTCCTGACCTTTCTGAGAAACACGTATCTGGATTCTCTATCGGCGTGATCCTCCGTTTCGCCGGCAGTGCATTCACGCCTGCGGATTTCCCGATGGCGTGGGTGTGCCCACAATGGGAAACCCCATTGGTCGCTGGTGGGACGGAGAATCACGCTGCCGGCGGGGGCATGCTGCACCAGAAAATGGGTGCGGCGGGATGGAGAATCCTGCCCACACTGTTTAGTCCTGTTCTCACGGCGCCAAGCCTGACTTGGCTGTTTCTGCTCCACAATTTGTCTAGTCGTGGCGGCTTCAACAAATCAAATGTTGGGAGTAACTGACATTCTACCATGAGTAAAGCTGGAGAACTTTGGGTTGTCGAATGTGTTGTATTCCTGTCTGTCACCAAGAATTGATCATTAGTTACCTTCAATGAATATTTTATTGTTTTAACAAATCTTTCAGCCAGCCCATATGTGGCAAGATGGTAGGGAGCGAATCATAGTGGGCAGCACCGTAGCACAGTGGATAGCACAGTTGCTTCACAGCTCCAGGGTCCCAGGTCCGATTCACGACTTGGGTCACTGTCTGTGTGGAATCCGCACGTTCTCCCCGTGTTTGCGTGGGTTTCCTCCGGGTGCTCCAGTTTCCTCCCACAGTCCAAAGATGTGCACGTTAGGTGATTGGCCATGATAAATTGTCCTTAGTGACCATAAAGGTCGGGTGGGGCTAGGGGTTACGGGGATAGGGTGGAGGTGTGGGCTTGGGTAGAGTGCTCTTTCCTAGGGCCGTGCAGAGTCGATGGGCCAAATAGCCTGCTGCACTGTAAATTGTATGATTTTATGAATCCAGATGTGCTGTATTCCATTCTCCTTTGTGAATTTGTGAATTCCTGCAAAATGAACTTTTATAGAATCCCCACAGTTCATTCGGCCCATCGAGTTAGCACCGACCCTCTGAAAGAGCACCCTACCTAGGCACACTGCCCTGTTTTATCCCTGCAACCCCATCTAACCTGGACACTAAGGGACAATTTTAGCATGGCACATGCACCTAATGTGCACATCTTTGAAATATGGGAGGAAACCGGAGCACCTGGGGGAAACCCATGCACACACCGGGAGAATGTATAAACTACACACAGGCAGTCATCCCCAGGACGAAATTGAATCTGGGTCCCTGGCGCTGTGAGGCAGCCGTGTTAATCACTGCGCCACTGTGCCGCCGTAACTGTGGCCCATTGTCATTCAAAGGTTGTTTAGAGTAACCGAATCTTGCAAAAATCTAACCCAGTCTTTCTGTTGCTCCCTCCGAGGACGTAGACTTCATAATGGTGACTTCAGGCCATTTCGGGTGTGCGTGTACCTCAATGGAAAACAATTGTCCTCCGAATGATCCAGCATTAGCAACATGAACTCTTTGCCATGGCCCTTCTGGGGCCATTACCACGGGTATAATGGCGCAAGTGGCGGCAGGTTTTGAACCTTTGCACAAGCTGAACACATACCCACCTTCTCCTTGATTTTGCTATCAAGTCCTGGCCACCAAAAATAGCTTTTGGCTATCTCCATCATCCTTACGAACCCACAATGACATTAGGGACTGGTTTAGCGCACTGGGCTAAATAGCTGGCTTTTAAAGCAGTCCAAGGCAGGCCAGTAGCGGGGGTTCAATTCCCATACCGGCCTCCCTGAACAGGTGCCGGAATGTGGCGACTAGGGGCTTTTCACTTCATTTGAAGCCTGCTTGTGACAATAAGCCATTTTCATTTTCATTTCATTTCATTCATGAAGTTGGTTTAGGTCACGGTTCCTTAACAATGGCGGACTGATCACCCTCAATCCGCAGAGGAGACAACCAGTGTATACGGATAATTCCACTGGCTTCAATTCCAGGTTTGTTCCCACAATCCTGCCACCAAGTACCATGTCCATAACTTCTAACAGGTGTGGATTATTTCTGGTATACTTTCTAATTTGTTCTGTGGTTACAAGAGTGCTATCGACTTCTTCGAAATAGAAAATATTACCACTCAAACTATTCATTGATGACTCATTAGGTAAAGGTAATCTAGAGAGTTCACCTGTGTTCCCATAGAGATTTGATTGACGATATTTTATCTGCAATGTACGTGCTGGCAATAGCAATGCCCATCTCTGCATCCAAATCGCTGCTAGAAATGGAATGCACTGATGTGCGGTCCAATATCGTTGTCAGTGGTCGATGATGCATCAATAAAGTAAATCTTCTTCCATACAGGTATTGGCAAAAGTGTTTGATTCCGGAATAGATGCCCCGCGCTTCCTTCACCATCTGTGCATACTTAATTTCTGCTTTGTTCAGAAACCTCGATGCAAACAACTTCTTTTCACCATTGGGCATTATGTGAGGAACCACTGTTAAAAGCCAGTTGCAAGGGTAACTTCGGATCAAAGTGTGTCAGGACGTCTGACTTTAGTAGTGCCTCTTTAGCTTGTACGAAGGCCTTCCCACACTGATCCAGCCATTTCCACTTCCTAAATTGTGTAAATTGAGAATAGTTGCTATATTAGGGACAAACATTCAATAATAGTTTAATAAGTCCAAAAATAATCGAAGCACACATGTCTCAGTAATGGCTTTTACTTTTGAAAGTGACTTGTGCAATCCCTTTGCAAATATGACATGCCCCAGGTATTCAATTTAAGATTTGAAGTATTCACATTTATCCTTCCGTATTCATAGTCCGTAATCTTCTTGTCCCTGGAGTATAGCGTCTAAATTTTGGAGATGCTCTTCTACATTCTTTCCAGTATCTAAGATATTATCTCAGTAGCACTGGAGTCCTTCCAGTCTGCTTAGAATTTGATCCAAGGCACTTTGGAACAACGCAGGTACCGACATGATGCCAAATAGAAGTCTTTTATATCTGAATAGCCCTTTCTGTATCACGATTGTCAAATATTATTGTGAATCTGGATCCGCATTTATCTGGAGATAAGCATGACTAAGGTCAGCTTTACTGAAATACTGGCATCCAGCCAACCCGGCAAATAAATCTTCAATTAAAAGCAGAGAGTGCTGCTCTGCACGCAGTACCAGACTTATTGTGACTCTAAAACCGCCACATATGCATACCGAACCATCTTTCTTCATCAGGGGTATTATTGGTGTGCCCAATCATTTCGCATTAACAGGTTCGAGGACCCCCATCTTGACCAGCCTCTTTAGTTCTGCCTCCACCTCAGGCCTGATGGCGTATGGCAAGGTTTTTTCAAACTGTGGGTTGTGACACACGGCTGGGTTGTGGGCGGGTGTTGGGAGGGTCATTGAGCCGCCGCAATGTTCCCAATCACAGGAGAAATGCCCAAAGCCCTTGGCAAGCTTTTAAATTGAGAATGCCGGCCGTAAATGGCTTTTAAATGGAATGATGTAGTCTTCCGGCCAGAGCGGCAGCAGAGAGCAAGTCACACGGCCAGCACCTACACTAATGTCACGTGCCCATTAGTCTGTGCTTTAGGCACAAAATCAGGAGGGCAGATTACTCCATTTTCTAGCTGCGTGCAAGCAAGGTGACAGGACTATGAAGAACTGTAGATGGATCATTTTAAAGAAAGAAAAAAATAAAATCGGGAACAAAGCAGTATAAAGATGATTTCTTGAGGTTCGGTTTTTAAATGTGCCAATACAAGTCAGGATGCAAAGCCCAAATGTTTTATATGCTGGGAAGTAATGGAAAATGAGAGTTTAAAACCCTCAAACCTTCTAAGACATTTGAAGAATAAGCATGGTGAGTTCAACATCAAACCTCATGATTTTTTCAAAGGATGCAGCGAGAACTTAAATCCTTGAAGTCTTTCGCAGAAATGTAGCATTGAATGACAAAGCAAATGAGATTGGGAGGACCAAACAGGTTCACCTGTCACATTAAATGCAAGCGAAAATGGTGTGTCATGAAGGTCACTGGCACGAGTTGCGAAGGTCGGCTAGCGTGGGTACTGAAGGTCGGCCTTCGTGGGTCCCAAAGATGGGCTGGTTGGTAAAAGTGGGTCCTGGGAAAAAGATTTTGACAAACACTGATGCATGGCACTGACCTTTTTCTCAAAATCCATTTATGGGATGTGGACGTCACTTGTTAGGCCAGCATTTATTTCCCATCCCTAGTTGCCCTTCAGAAGCCGGTGATGAGTTGTCTTCTTGAACTGCTGCAGTCCTTGAGGTGTAGGTACACCCACTGTGCTGTTCGGGAGGGAGTTCCAGGATTTTGACACAGCAACAGTGAAGGAACAGTGACATATTTCAAAGTCAGGATGGTGAATGACCTGGAGGGGACCCTCAGGTGGTGGGTGGTTGTCCTTCTAGATGGTAGTGGTCATGGGTTTGGATGATGCCTGAGAAATCTTGGTGAATTACTTCAGTGCATCTTTTAGATGGTACACACGGCTGCCACTGTTTGTCGGTGAGGGATTGAATGTTTGTGAAAGGGGTAGCAACCTAGCCTTTAAGCGTCTTGCTTGGCTTTCGTCCTGAATCTTTAGCTTGACTGAGATCTCTCTCCTGCTTCCCAGCTCTCCATTAAAGACAATGGCATGTTTCTTTACAATCTTCGATAGACCTGCTTCAAGCTACGACATGAGATTCACCTCGGCCCAGTTTAGCTTGATTCTCCCCAGCCAGGTTCTCCCCATGAGGGCTGGATGGTTACCTTTAACAAGGTAACTGAATTTAGCTGCACATTTACATCAATACGGCCTCAATGGAACCACTTCCACAGTATAGGTTTTCAGTGTCATCTTTGAGGGTTTCAAGGCAATATGTCATTGTTTCTCTTGGTAAATAGGTTCTGGTACCAGTGAAATTATTTGATAAACTAGGTTCTTTCTTTTTATAGTTTTTGTTTCGTTCCCCAACACGTACATTTGATGTGCCCATTTTTACCACAATTCTTGCATTTTGATTCTTTACACCAGCAGTCTGTTGCTGCATGCTCGGTTTTGCATATTGATGACAATGTCTGTGTTTGGGTCTCAGCCAACATTTTATGGATTCTCGTGCTCAAACTTAATTGTTGGGCTTCCTTAGTTGCTAATTCCATAGAGATCGTGACTTTTAAAATCTTCTTTAGGTTTAAGTTATCTCTGTCAACAGCCTTCTTTGGACAACTTCACTTCTTAACCCACACGCTAATCTGTCTCTAATGGTGTCATTCACGACATCTCCAAATTCACAGTACTCAGCTAATATTTTCAAAGTAGCTACAAACTATCTGATTGGTTCACCTTCTTATGTTTATAGAACCTGAACCTCTCAGCGATGACCAAAGGTTCAGGTGAGAAGTGGCCCTGAAAATCTCATCATAGGTTTTCGAGCCTGGTTCTTCTGGCTGCACCAGACTTTGTAGGCAGTTGAATGGTTTCCCCTCTGTTGTATTCTGGAAAGCTGGGACTACAAAAACTGTCTCAATTTTATTCGCTTGGACAAAATAATTGAATCTTTGGTCTCCACCGCTCAGTTCTCCATATAATCCCACGGTACCAAAGATTCCCATCTTTACTCTGGAAAGGGCTTGCATAAGCACAATGTGCCAAGAATTCTTGAGCACTTTCTCGCTTCTTTTTTCAAACATGGTACCTATGAGCTCAGCCTGTTTCCTTCCCAGTTTTGAACACCCCCAGCTCTAAACTATTGTTGCGGGGTATTTGCTGCTCACAGTGTTCACTGTGCTGTGCCAGATCATTCTGGGCAGAGCACGTGGCGAGCTTCTTTTCAATGCTGTTTCCTCTGAAATCTACGCTTACATTTTGGTTCCTTTGATGGCTGCTACCAATATTTGGCACCCTTCCATCAACAGCTTTGGTGTAGCAACATTTTTAATTTCTGAATCCTTTTCGGATGTCTGTGCACGGATCGGCGATTTTTCTATATATTTTTTATACTTCCAGAAGAGTCTTCCAGTGTGATCCTGACCTTCACATCGCCAGTTTTCTTTGCGGTATTTTTAAAGAATAGGCTTGCAGACCACAAAGGTCCAAACAAACAAGGTGGAAAGGTGTTTACTCAATAGGCTATTAGGATAGACTGCCTGTTTGCCCGGGCAAATGGTCAATGATGCCAAAAAAATGTTATGTGATCTGACTCTTAAAGTGACCTTTTTCCAACTAAGAACAAACATGAATACACAACATATAAGCGACCAAACTTGATATAAATGTTAGTTGATTTGCTTGTGCAAACAGAGCATGTTTCGGGTCCCCTACCTGAAATAAAGCTGCCCTAACACAGCCGGTTCTGGGCCTTTCATGCTATCATTGTTTCTCCTGTTCCACCTCTGTGCCTCGACCCATCTGTCTCATGGTCTATCTTTTGATCACCGTCACTCATGTGCTCTCCCATCATTCATTCTTTCCAGCACAGTGCTCCACTCACTCTATCATTTATGTTCCCATTCACCATCATGTTACTGTCTCACATATTCTTTCTGCCTCTATCCCATTGTCTCTCTAACATGACTGTCTCTGTTTCAGTACCTTTCTATAACCCTTTCTTTCGCTGGCGCTCATATTCTCTGTATATATTGCCTACACTTGAAGCAGTAGAAGCATTTCCTTTGTGTGGGTTTTAGTCAGCTTGTGGAGGGGGGTGAAGCTGACATATAACTGCTTTCACTTGTCCCCAAACTTTGTTTGCTATGCATGTTCCGGCCATTCACAGGACACGTCCAGCTGTCAAACGGAAGGCTGCTTCCAGAGAATAGCTCTGATTTGTAGAATGCCTTTGCAAATAAATTCACCCTCCACCTCCTAAAGGAGAACGAGTGCAGCTCAGAGGGGCAGCACACATGAAAAGACCCTGAAAGAGTCTCCCTGTGACCTGAGAGATGAATGTATAGTTTGGAACAATCAGGGTGATGCTACACGACTTGCTTTTGCTGCGATCCGCCTCTTGCTTTTCACAGATACGATGGAGTGAATGAGAAGCTGTCGTGCGGTCAGGGCAGAGTTGAAGAGTCATTTTTTTAGGCACAGAAGAGCAGTGTTGTGAGTGACAAGGACACTCTTGAGCAGTTCCCAAGCCAGCAGAGCAAAATGACATATTCCGTCACAATGCGCTGGAGAACTAAGAAGTGGAATTTTCCAGGGACACTCAGAAAATCTGCTTCTGTCTTTTCCTGACACACTCTCTCTCTCTCTCTCTCTGCCCTCTTTTTCCCTTTGTCTCGTTCCTCTCGCCATCTATCTCTCTGCCATCTTCCTCTCTAGTTTCTCTGCGCCGTCAAACTTTATAATGTCTCCCCCGCTCACACTTTCTTTTTTTCCTCAAAGCCTTTCTTTCGCTCTTTGATACGGTGCTGCACAGCAGACTTGTGAGAAAAGTTAGAGCTCATGGAATAAAGGGGCAGTAACATCATGGAGACAAACCTGACTGAGTGACAGGAAACAGAAAGTAATCGTTCATGGATATATTTCAGGCTGGAGGAATGTTTTGCAGTGGTGTTCCCCAGGATCGATATTGGGACCCTTGCTTTCACTGATATACATTGATGACCTAGATGTTTGGTATACAGGGGGAAATTTCTACATTTGCAGACAATACAAAAGTTGGAAGTAGTGTAAACTGTGAGGAAGACAGTGTAGCACTTCAAAAGGAAATGGGCAAGTTGGTGGATTGGGCAGATGGGTGGCAGATGAACTTCAATGTGAGCGGTACGGTAGCACAATGGGTAGCTCTGTTGCTTCACAGCGCCAGGGTCCCAGGTTCGATTCCCAGCTTGAGTCACTGTCTGTGTGGAGTCTGCACGTTGTCCCTGTGTCTGCACGGGTTTCCTTCGGCTGCTCCAGTTTCCTCCCACAAGTCCTGAAAGATGTGCTATAAGGTGAATTCAACATTCTCAATTCTCCCTCTGTGTACCCGAACATGCATCGGAATGTGGCGACCAGGGGATTTTCACAGTAACTTCATTGCCATGTTAATATAAGCCGACTTGTGACAATAATAATGGTTATTATTATGCGGAGAAATGTGAGGTGATACATTCTTGTGGGAAGAACAATCGAGGAATTACCGAGGGAATTTGATGATCTTTTTGAAAAGAAATATGTGCAAGTTTATGGGGAAAGATCAGAGGAATGGCACAAGGTGAAGTGCTCATCCAAGAACCAGTGCAGACAGGATGGGCCAAATGGCCTCCTGTCCAGGGCTTCTCTCTTTTTCTGTTGGCTTGTCTATGAGGTAGAGGGGCTTGAGCAAAGAGGGGCTTGAACAAAGAGGTCTATTTCTAACCAGAACATAACACACTTCCACAGGCTGGGGGAAGTGCCGCGTAACTGGAAAGAGCATTTCTGCTCCTCCTGGATCCAAATTAAACATAAATAAAAACAACTTTTACATCCCTTTTTGTTGGAGGTGCACTCATGCCCAGGAAATCCCAAACTGATCATTCCCATCCCAATTAAATAACAAGTAATTAAGTAACCCAATAAGTGAAAGGTGAGTAACTGACCTCCTGAATCCCCAAAGCCTATCCAACGTCTACTAGGCACAAGTCAGGAGCGTAATGGAATATTTTCCACTTGCCTGGATGAGTGCATCTCCAACAACACTCAAGAAGCTTGACACCATCCAGGACAAAGCAGCCCGTTCGATAGTCACCCCTTCCACAAACATTCAAACCCTCCACCACTGATGCACAGGAGTAACAGTGTGTATAATCTACAAGATGCACTGCTGGAACACGCCAAGGTTCCTTCGACAGCACCTTCCAATCCCATAACCTCTGCCATCTAGAAGGAGAAGGGCAGCAGATGCATGGGAACCACCACCACCTGGAAGTTTATCGCTTCCCCTGGAAGTCTGAGTGTTTATCCACCGTACTCATAACACTACAGGAATAGAGATGATCAAAAGGGCAGCAGTGCATTCCTAGCAATTGGGATGAGATCAGGGGTTGTAAGCATTTACAACATCTCTATCTTTCTCCACAATATGGCACAAGTTTAGATAAGTGTGTTGGAAAGGCATTTTGTATTTTGTTTCATGTATTCTTCCTTTTGTTTGGGAACTTCTCCTAGAAAATCTGGTGATTCGGGGCTAGATTTTCCAGTCCCCCAGCCATGTGTTTCCCGGCAGCGCGCCGTTCACTGGATGCGGGATTATATCTTGCCGCAGTTTGTCAATTGGATTTCCTATTGAAGCCATCCCACGCCTCTGCAAACCGGCGGGAAAAGTGAATCGCGACAGCGGGAGAATTCCGGCATCTGTTTTGTTATTGTAATTCAAATATTTAATGTGAATGTGGTAAATGTTGAAGTGTGTGTCACTTTTTTTGTCTGCTCTTATAAGTTCAGAAGATATAGAAGCAGAATGAGGTCATTTGGCCCATCGAGTCTGCTCCGCCATCCGATCATGGTTACTACCTTCATCAGACGTTGTCGAAGTTTAGCATGTGGTCCAGGAGCAGCAATGTACAAGGAACTGGAGTAGGCCATTCAGCCCTTAGAGCCTACACAAGATGCTCACTGTTCAAGTTGAATTCAATGTCGTTGAAGGTGGCTGCTTGTGTTGTCAAGGCAAGATAATGTTTAAAAAGTGTGACTTTGCAGTTGGCATCTTGTCCATGTAAACATTGAAGGGACGCAGTGTGAGTACTGAACCTTGTTGAGGAACTGGAACAAGGTGACTTTGTCACCCAAATGGTCATACCTCTTACCCAGCATTACCCATAGTAGGTGTAGTGTTGCAAGGCAGGGGATGATCCTGGCATGTTTCAGCATTAGCCCTTTAATCTTGACAGTGTTGTAAGCCAATGATAAGTACACAAAGGTTGCCATGGACTAAGATTTCTTCTGGAATCCATCTAGGATGCTTATTGCAAGGGCCAAAACATGATTAAAGTTGTAAAACATCGCAAGGCATCACAGGAATGTTGTCAAACAGAATTCGACACTGGATGGTTTAAGAGTATATTAGGGCAGTTGGTCAATAGACTTGTCAAAGGAGTAGATTTTAATAAGTGTTGTAAAGAATAAAGAGCAAAGCACAGTACTGCACAGGAACAGGCCCTCAGGCTCGCCAAGCCTGTGCTCATTGTGACACCTGTCTAAACTAAACCTTCTGTACTTCCAGGGTCCCTCTGTTCCCATCCTATTCATGTATTTGTCAAGATATATCTTAAGCACCGCTATTATATCTGCTTCACCAGCTCCTGCAGCGCGTTCCAAGCACTCACCACCGCTTGTGTAAAAAACCTGTCTCGCACATCTCGTCCAAACTTTTCCTTTCGCACCTTAAACCTATGTTCCCTAATAATTGACTTTTCCACCCTGGAAAAATAAGTCTGATTATCCACTCTGTCCATGTCACACATAATTTTGTAAACCTCTATCAGGTCACCCCTCAACTTCCGTCGTTCCAAAGAAAACAATCTGAGTTTATCCAACCTCTCCTCATAAAAAATATCCTCCAGACCAGGCAGCATCCTGGTAAACCTCTTCTGTTCCCTCTCTAAAGCATCCACATCCTTCTGGTAGTGTGGTGACCAGAATTGATGCAATATTCCAAATGTGGCCTAACTAAGGTCCTGTACAGCTGCAGCATGACTTGTCAATTTGTATACTCAATGCTCCGATCAATGAAGGTGTGGCGCTAACAATTGCACTCAAAGATGAGAGAAAAGTTCAATCGAGGCTTTATTGCTGTGTGATGCTATTCCTCAGGCTGCAACTGTAGACTAGGGTCTGAGTGACTCACACTCATATTTATACACAAGCTCCCTGTGGGCGGAGCTAGCCGGCAGTGGCTTACCGGAGGAACCTGTATTACAGGTACAGCCATACATCCCCCTACTGCAAGTATGCATATCTACAGCGGTTATCACCACATTCATCCCCTGTAAAAATGAGTCCGGCAGGGGTGACGTGTAATTATAATACAAAGGATGATATATTTACAAAAGGGTTCAAACAAAGAAAACCAAGAGTCCATCCGGTAAGCAGGTTACAGGTTGAGCCGAACCGGTGGTGGTCGAACGTTCTGCTGTGATCGGCGTCGCTGTGGTGGCGACGTCGGTGCAGGTGCTGGCGGCATTGATGCTGGCTGCTGGCGGGATGACTCCGAGAGCGAGCCGAAATCTTCCGTGGGCTCCAGTGTGGGCAGGGGACGAAGGATGGACCTGGTGGGGACGAATAGGGGGGCGCCGGGGAAAAGGAGGGTGGCGCGGGGGGGGGGGGGGGGGAAGGGGCATGGGCATGGGATTGGCACCTGAGGGAGCCAGGTCCCGGAGCGAGACTGTGTCCTGGCGGCCGTGGGGAACTCCATGTAGGCATCCTGAGGGTTGGCGTGGAGAAGGCGTACTTTGTCCACCAGGGGTTCTGCTTTGTGGTGCCGGACATGCCTACGGAGAAGGACTGGGCCCGGAGTCGTGAGCCACGTCGAGAGCGACACCCCGGATGTAGACTTCCTAGGGAAGGCAAAACACATTCATGGGGTGTACTGTTAGTTGCGGTGCACATAAGCGACCGAATGGAATGGAACGCGTCAGGAAGGACCTGCTGCCAGTGAGCGGCTGGGAGGTTCCTGGACCGTAGGGCCAGCTGGACGGCCCTCCATACCGTCCCTTTTCTCCCTCTCTACCTGCCCGTTTCCCCGGGGGTCGTAGCTGGTCGTCCTGTTGGAGGCGATACCCCTGCTGAGCAGGAAATGACGCAGCTCATCGCTTATGAATGAGGATCCCCTGTCGCTGTGGATGTAGTCGGGGAAACCGAACAGGGCGAAAATGGAATCCAGGGCCTTGATGACGGTGGCAGACGTCATATCTGGGCATGGGATGGCGAAGGGGAACCTAGAAAATTCATCGAGCACACTAAGGATGTAGGTGTTGCAGTCGGTGGAGGGGAGGGGCCCTTTGAAGTCCACGCTGTGGCGTTCAAAGGGGCGGGACGCTTTCACAAGGCGCGCGTGATCTGGCCGGTAGAAGTGCGGCTTGCGCTCGGCACAGACCTGGCAGTCTCTGGTGACTGTCCGTACTTCCTCGACGGAGTAGGGCAGATTGCGGGCTTTGATTAGATGGTACAAGCAAGTGACCCCCGGATGGCAAAGGCTCTCGTGCAAGGCACGGAGCTGGTTCACTTGTGTGCTGGCACATGTAACTCGGGAGAGGGCGTCTGGGGGCTCGTTGAGCTTACCAGGTCGATACAAGGTCTCATAGTTAAAGGTGGAGAGCTCGATTCTCCACCGCAAGATTTTGTCATTCTTGATCTTGCCCCGCTGCGTGTTGTTGAACATGAAGGCTACCGACCGTTGGTCAGTGAGGAGAGTGAATCTCCACCCGGCCAGGTAATGCCTCCAGTGCCGCACCGCTTCAACGATTGCCTGGGCCTCTTTTTCAACAGAGGAATGCCGAATTTCGGAGGCGTGGAGGGTGCGTGAAAAGAATGCCACGGGTCTGCCTGCCTAGTTCAGCGTGGCGGCAAGTGCGACATCTGAAGCGTCGCTTTCTACTTGGAAAGGCAGAGTCTCGTCTACGGCGTGCATCCCGGCCCAGGCTGTGTCAGATCGAATGCAGGCGAAGGCCCGTTGTGCCTCGGCCGAGAGGGGAAAATGTGTGGACTGGATAAGTGGGCGGGCCTTGTCCGCGTAGTTTGGGACCCACTGGGCGTAATAGGAAAAGAACCCCAGGCAGCGTTTGAGGGCCTTGAGGCAGTGGGGGATTGGGAGCTCCATGAGGGGGCGCATGCGGTCGGGGTCGGACCCCAGTAGTCCGTTTTGGACTACGTAGCCGAGGATGGCTAGGCGGTCTGTGCGGAACACGCACTTCTCCTTGTTGTACGTGAGATTAAGGAGAGATGCAGTGTGGAGGAATTTAGAAAGGTTGGCATCATGGTCCTGCTAGTCATGGCTTCAGATGGTGACATTGTCGAGGTACGGGAAGGTGGCCTGCAGTCCGTACCGGTCAACCATTCAGTCCATTTCTCGTTGAAATACCGAGACTCCATTTGTGACGCCGAAGGGAACCCTAAGAAATTGGTACAGATGACCGTCTGCCTCGAAGGTAGTGTAAGGGACGGTCCGATTTACGGATGGGGAGCTGGTGGTAGGCGGATTTCAGGTCAATAGTAGAGAAGACCCGGTACTGTGCAATCTGATTGACCATATCAGAAATGCGGGGGAGGGAGTACACGTCGAGCTGCGTGTACCGGTTGATGGTCTGGCTGTAGTCCATGACCATCCTGTGCTTCTCCCCGGTCTTAACCACTACCACCTAGGCTCTCCAAGGACTGCTGCTGGCCTCGATGATACCCTCCCGAAGCAGCCGCTGGACTTCGGACCTGATGAAGGCCTTGTCCTGGGTGCTGTACCGTCTGCTCCTGGTGGCGACGGGCTTGCAATCTGCGGTCAGATTGGCAAAGAGTGAGGGAGGCTCGACCTTGAGGGCTGTGAGGCCGCAAACGGTGAGGGGAGGTAGAGGTCCGCCGAATTTGAGGGTGAGGCTCTGGAGATTGCATTGGTAATCCAGGCCTAGTAAGAGTGACGCGCAGAGGTTGGGGAGAATGTACAGACGGAAAAGGTCGAATTCCACGCCCTGTACAGTAAGTTTAACCAGGCAGAAACCCCGGATCGGGACAGAGTGGGAACCGGAGGCGAGAGAGATCTGCCGGTTGGCGGGATGGACCGCAAGGGAATAGTGCCTTACCGTGTCCGGGTGGACGAAGCTCTCGGTGCTCCCGGAGTCGATGGGGCAGGAGGTCACGTGGCCGTTGACCAGCACCGATGTGGAAGAGGGTGCCAGGTTGTGAGGACGCGACTGGTCGAGTGTAACGGAGACGAATAGTGGGCGATCGGCAGTCGAGTCAGATGAGTCTGACGAGGAACGGTAGCGACCCGTGTCTTGTGGCCCCGTCCCGGGGAGGACAAAATGGCGGCGTCTGGAGTACCTGTGTGGGAGAAGATGGCGGCGGACCAAATGGCGGTGCCCATGGAGCGCACATTGTGGGGTCGGGACAAAATGGCGGCGCCCATGGAATGCACATGGCGATAGGGGATGAAGATGGCGGCGCCCATGGAGCGCACATGGCGGGGGCGGCGAATGATGGAGGCACCCACTGATCGCATGTGGGGTCGGGGGAAACGGAAGGCAGGGCCCATTGTGCGATCAGCTGAGGCGAGGGGAATGGGTGCGCGATAGCGGCAACCGTCCGGGACTGACACACCGCTGCAAAGTGGTCTTTCTTGCCACAAGCTTTGCAGGTCGCGGTGCGGGCCGGGCAGCGTTGGTGGGGGTGCTTCTGCTGACCGCAGAAGTAACAGCGGGGACCCCCAGGGAGCGCGGTGCGGCGAGCAGCGCAGGCGTAGTGCGTGGGGGCGGCTGCTGGGGGGGACGGTTGCGGGGTCCACGAGGGGTAGGACAGGTGGGCCTGGGGGGCCGTTTGTGGGATTCACGAGGGGTAGGATGGGTGGGCCGAGCAGCTAGCGGAGTAAGATCGCACAGTACAGGAGGCGGCCGTCATGGAAAGCGCCAGAGTCTTTGTGGCCGCGAGGTCGAGGGCGGCCCCTTCCAGCAGTCATTGCCGGATAGGGTCCGATGCAATGCCTGTAACAAAGGCATCGCGCATGAGTAAGTCAGAGTGTTCCATGGCTGTGAGGGCCCGGCAGTCACAGTCTCGTACCAGAGGTATAAGGGCCCTCCAGAAGTCCTCAATCGACTCACCCGGCTGCTGGACGCGAGTAGAGAGTTGATGCCTCGCAAACAGGGTGTTCGTCGACTTTGCATAGTTCTCCTTGAGCAGTTCCATAGCTCTGGAGTAGTCAGTCGCATCTCGAATTAGCGGAAAGACACTGGAGCTAAGTCTCGAGTACAGGAGTTGCTTTTTCTGAGCCTCAGTCGGGGGAGGGTCCCCTGAAGAGATGTAGGCCTCGAAGACTGCCAGCCAGTGAACAAAGTCTTTCCTGGCATGAGGCGACTGCGGATCCAGCTGCAGACAGTCAGGCTTGATTCTGATGTTCATGGTGTACGGAAAATCACACAGCAATAAATTGTGGCACTAACAATTGCACTCAAAGACGAGAGACAAGTTCAGTCGAGGCTTTATTCCTGTGTGATGCTATTCCTCCGGCTGCAACTGTAGACTAGGGTCTGAGTGACTCACACGCATATTTATACACAAGCTCCCTGTGGGCGGAGCTAGCCGGCAGTGGCTTACCAGAGGAACATGTATTACAGGTACAGCCATACATCCCCCTACTGCAAGTATGCATATCTACAGTGGTTATCACCACAGAAGGCAACCATGCCGTATGCCTTCTTGACTACCTTATTCACCTGATTTGCCACTTTTAGTGATCAGTGGACCTGTATGCCCAGATTTCTCTGCTTGTCAATACTCCTAAGGGTTCAGCTATTTACTGTATAATTCCCACCTTTGTTAGATCTTCCAAAAGGTACTACCTCACATTTAGACATAAACATTGAAAAATACAGCACAGAACAGGCCCTTCGGCCCACGGTGTTGTGCCAAACTTTTGTCCTAGATTAAGAACAAATTAATCTACACCCCATCATTCTACCGCAATCCACGTACCTATCCAATAGCCACTTGAAAGTCCCTAATGTTTCCGACTCAACTTCTTCCACAGGCAGTACATTCCATGCCCCCACTACTCTCTGGGTAGAGAACCTGATGTGTTGGGTAAGCTGGGTCTGGGAGGACTGCGTTTACTGCAGCAGTGAGAGAGACAGGCTTCCAACACTTGAAGAAATGCAACTCTATTTTATTGAACTGTTAACTATCATACATGTTTTAACTGTGAGTTGACACTATGCTGACTTGACTGGAGACCTGAGGCTAACCTGACCAGACTATCTTACTACCACATGGTGTTTGTTCTAGTTGCTGCTCACGGGCTCTGACTGTCTCAGAGGTTGGATCCCGAGTGAGCGGGAAAACTAGTGCCCTCTGGCTTTATAGTGGTCGTGTCCTGTCTGGTGATTGGCTGCTGTGTTCTGTGTGTTTACTGGTCACCGCGGAGGCGGGAATCACGCGTGCCTGTCGGCGGACCCCCACCCCGGCGATTCTCCGGCCCGCAATGGGCTGAAGTCCCGCTGCTGTCAAGCCTCTCCTGCCAGCATGGGGGGTGTGGGGCGATCTAGCCCCGGGGGGTGCCCCCACGGTGGCAGGCCCACGATCGGGGCCCACCGATCGGCCGGCGGGCCTGTGCCGTGGGGGCACTCTTTTCCTTCATCCTCCCCCATGGTGATGACGTCAGCAGCCGCTGACGCTCCGGCGCATGCGTGGACCTCCACCGGCCGGCGAAGTCCCTTCGGCCCGGGCTGGCATGGCGCCAAAGGCCTTCCACGCCAGCCGGCGGGACGGGAACCTCTCCGGCGCGGACCTCGCGCCTCAAGGTGAGGGCTTGGCCCCTGAAAATGCGGAGACTTCCGCACCTTTGGGGTGGCCCAATGCCGGAGTGGTTCACGCCACTCCATCACGCCGGGAGCCCCACCTCCCCCCCCCCCCCCCCCAAACCGCCGGGTCGGGGAGAATCCGGGCCCTCGATGTAGATTATGACAGAACCTACCTCCGACATCCCCCCTATATCTTCCACCATTCACCTTAAATGTATGTCCCCTTGTAATGGTTTGTTCCACCCGGGGAAAAGGTCTCTGACTGTCTACTCTATCTATTCCCCTGATCAACTTATAAACCTCTATCATGTTGCCCCTCAACTTCTCCGTTCTAATGAGAAAAGACCTAGCACCCTCAACCTTTCGTAAGACCTACTCTCCATTCCAGGCAACATCCTGGTAAATCTCCTTTGCACCTTTTCCAAAGCTTCCACATCCTTCCTAAAATGAGGCGACCAGATTTGTCCGGATTAAACCGCATCTGCCATTTCTCTGCACAAGTCTCCAACCAATCTATATCCTACTGTATCCTTAGACAATCCTCTTCACTATCCGCAACTCCACCAATATTTGTGTCATCCGCAAACTTAAAAGAGGAACAAGAGTTAGAGTAGGGGACAGATTTAGGGAGGGAATTCCAGGGTTTAGGGCTGACATAGTTGAACGATGGCTTTGAATGGCAGAGTGATCAAACAGGCCATAATTGGAGAAGAACAAATACTTTAGAGGGTTGTAGGGCCTGAGGTAATTACATAGAAAGTGAGGACCGAGGTCACAAAAGGATTTAAAACGTTTGGAATTTTAAAATCAAGGTGTTACACAACCAGGAGATAATGTTAGGTCAGTGAACACAGGAATAATGGGTGAATGAATGTTGGTGTGACTTTCGGATAAGGGAAATAGAATTTTGGATAAGCTTACGACTATGGAGGATGGAAGATAGAAAGCCAGCCAGGCCTGAACATTTCACAGTAGAAATCAGACCTCAGCATTGAACCTATAAAAAGGGAATGGACAAACTGTGAAAGCTGTTTCCCCCAGCAGGATCAGGAAAATCCAATAGCACCAAAGGATTCACCACCAGACTCAGAATCTAATTCTGGTTCTCTAATTCTGTTTGTGGCCACTAGAGGGTGACCATTAAGTTACTCATTGTCATTGAATTCAACTGTTGTGTATTGTCTCCACCATGTGACCAATAAAGGAATTACATACAGACAACATTGGTTTACGAAACTGTTACTTCTGCCACTATGGCATTTATCAGTCATTTTTGTGCATTGCTTTACTTAGCCCAAACATGAGAAATGGGAGCAGGCCGTGGCTTTTGACCCTTCAAGCCTGACCCACCAGTCAACAAGATCATGGTTGATCGTCAACCTCAGTTCCATGTTCTTGAGCTATCTCATATCCCTTATTCAAATCTCTATCAGCCTCTCTTTTGAATATATTCAGTAATTGAGCATCCATAGGCCAGTTCATTTTCAATGTAATTCAGTGCACCTCTGGAGGGTTGCAGCATTGTGGCAAATCGATGGAGGAGCGATGTGAAACATCTCCTGCAGCCAGGGTATTGCGGTTGACTTACTCCAGTGATACATCATTTGGACGCGACCAGGAAAACATGGTGACTTCTGGCCTAGTACAGTGGAGTACTCAGCCATGGAACACACAGAGGCCATCAATGAAGCCTGAAACACTGATGCTGATCTTGTAAACCTAAAAGCATTGGGTGTCATCTGAGACTTTTAAACTAGAGAACCAATTGTTATTAGTCACACAGCATCTGCACTGATATTAGATTCATGATTTGTGCAGAAGCTCTCAGGCAACCATCTTGCATGCACTGAATTGCTGGGAAGACACTATTTCTTATACATTTCTGTTAAAGTGGCACTCCCCAAGTCTAACTCCCCACTCTCTACTCCCATAGAAACAGGTGGATACTGCCTACCTTGTCCTGCAATTGAAACTCCTCATTGGGAATTCAGGGCAATTAATGCTGTAAGTACAGGGGAAATAACGCTATCAACGTTGCCTTAATATTTCATGAGAAGCTGAACCTACCGCTGCAAGGTCATTGTTCCAGCACATGATGGCAGCATTGTTTAGTTACTGAAAGTGCTCATGCCCAAACATCGAAAGCGAAGAACTGGAAGATTTTTTTAAAATAAGAAAGAGCCATTGGTACAACAAGCCACTGGTACAACAAGCCCATTCCTGTCAGTTTGACGTCAGTTCCACTTACCAGCCTTTTCATAACATTCCCCGATCCATTCTCAATCTGCAGAAATAATGCATCCATTTGTACAGGCAGCTTCAGTGTTTTTTTTGTAATATAAGGGTCTAGTATATGAAAGGTTAATGTGGTACTGAGTGCAGTACTGCCCACACAGTAATGTAAGAGAACACATGACCCACACCTCGGGGTCAGTGTAGTGTTGGACAGAGCTGGGTGGAGAAGCAAGCTCCTAGTTTGGACCTTTACTGTACCTATGTATATAGTTTCTAGTAGTTATTAAGTACTTACTGTTGGACCATAAGATATAGGAGCAGAATGAGATCATTCGGCCATTCGAATCTGCTCCGCCATTCAATCATGACTGATATGTTTCTCATCCCCAATTTCCTGCCTTCTCCCCATAATCCCTGACCTTCTTATTAATCAAGAAACCCCATTATTAATCCAGAACACCAGACTTGCACTTTAGGTGCTGTTACCTACAGGGGTGCAGACCAAGAGCTGGAATCTGGAATGAGACAGAATCGGTAATTTAGCCTCTCAAGCCTGCTCTACCTTTCAATACGATCGTGGCTGATCTCACCAAGGTCTTAATTCCACAGTCCTGCCTGTTCTGTTGAACTGCTTTAGTTTATGAATACCTTAATAATACCTACTGAACAATGCCCAACATCTCACAATATGGTGGCAGTGAATGGAACATCTCAACATCTCACAGAGTCTGCAGTAGAAAATTTAAATCCTGGAAAACTGAAGGAAAAATCAAAAAAGCATTCTGACCTGAAGAAAAGCTCATGAAGTGAAGGTGCAATGGAGGAAATCACCAGAGAAAGGCTCTATGAAATGAAAATCGCTTATTGTCACAAGTAGGCTTCAATGAAGTTACTGTGAAAAGCCCCTAGTCGCCACATTCCGGCGCCTGTCCGGGGAGGCTGTCATGGGAATCGAACCATGCTGCTGGCCTGCTTGGTCCATGTTAAAAGCCAGCGATTTAGCTCAGTGAGCTAAACCAGCCCCTAAAGGAAGGCCTGGAAGCTGAAAGCAGAAATTAAATTCCTCACTGTAACAAAAGACACCATTGAATCGATAGAAGTCCAACTTCAATACCCAGAGTAAGCAGATCTAGCAAGGGTAACCTTAAAATTTTTAAATCTTGGACAACACCAATTCTGAAAAATATTAACTCCTGCATTGGTCAGAAATTGATGTAATATTCACAGTCTGATAAACCCGATTCCTGAGTGAGTGCGTGACCATGTAACGACCAAGCTTGTTGTGAACAAAGAAAAGACAATAATTAAAAATTAATCATGACTGAGTTGGAAGCTTAAAAAACCCAGCAAAAACCGGGTTTGATGCTTCCAAGACCGAGAGCATTGTGCTAAAGCATGGAAGTCTCTGACTTCAGGCAGCCAGTGTTGAAAACATTTAAACACTGAGACTATGAACACCAGTACTATGGGAGCCCATCAAAACTGGCAAGTGGAGAAAACCCCTCTGTGGAGAAGCATACGGCGACGCCATCTTGGATTTTTGGAAACCTCCTGAAGCTGAACCTGCAATTTTAAAAATGGAACCCTGGATCAGAAATCCAATCTTTCAGATCAATTTGGGCATACCCAAAGTCAGAACAATCACATAATTTGGGACTTTGGAGAAATAGATTATACTCGATTGCTTCAGGCTTGGATAAAAAGACAGAAGCTGAACAAGTTAACACACTGCTTTATGCAGTAGGCCCAATAGCTGACAATATAGTAACTAGAAAAGGAATCAATGAATCATATGCAAAATTTGCTGATGTTTTTAAAATCATTCAACACCAATTTGAACATCAGAAGTAATAAAACCCTTGAAAAGGCTAAATGTAATAAATGTGGCCACAAGCAGTCCAAAGATGTGCGGATTAGGTGGATTGGCCATGCTAAATTGCCCGCAGTGTCCTAAAAAGTAAGGTTAAGGGGGGGGGGGGTTGTTGGGTTACGGGTATAGGGTGGATACGTGGGTTTGAGTAGGGTGATCATTGCTCGGCACAACATCGAGGGCCGAAGGGCCTGTTCTGTGCTGTACTGTTCTATGTTCTATGTAAGCCAGGAAAACCTGTTGACTCCTTTATTATTGAGCTGCACAGAAAGGTTGAAGGTTGTAATTACAGTGAAATGAAATCTGAGCTAATCAGGTGTTGTAGGAGTGACAGACGATGCATTCTCAGACATGCTTCAAACAAAAGAAAATTTAACCCTTGAGAAAGCCATTCACATTGGCAGACAATCTAAAATCCATTTGCAGTGCAGATCCTTATGATGAGGAGAAAGCAAATTGTGCCTGCCAAAAAGTAAACCCTACTGTCCAGTGAAGCAGCACAGTAATAGGGACACTCCAGGCTCATGGAAGCAATACCCTAAGCAACCAGTAGAGCAACCATGCCAGTACTACGTGTTATGGGCCAGGGTTTAGAGGACCCCAAAGTGTATCATGGAGTTCACCTGACCCACAACTTTTAATAGATTGTGCTATGGGGAGCACAGGGCCCACTCTACAGGTGTGGTACAGCAGAAATGGAAAAGTAATTTTAAAAGCAAAACAATGTTTATTCTATGAATTCAAGTTAACCTTTTTGAAACATACAGTAAACATTTTAGCAACTATCAATTAAAATACAACCCCCAAAGAATACAACATTAAGTAATCCTTAATAACTTGCCAAACAATGTCCAGAAGACAGAAGAAAAACCTTTTAACAGAAACACATTAGGTTTACCTTCACTACTGAGAACATTTATAATTCTGAATTCACCAAATGATCAAGAGATAGTCTTTTCATGGCAGAGAGATCAACAGTGCACCTGCTCTGGCTTCAGCTCCAACACTGAAAACAAAACTAAAATACACTCTGCAGCAAACAGCCTAAAATGAAAGTAAAAAGCTGACAGATAGCCCAGCTCCACCCACACTCTGACATCACTGATAAACACTCATTTCTTAAAGGTATATTTTTTAAACACCCATTTCTTAAAGGTACTCTCACATGACATTTGGAGCAAAGCTGCCCCACAAATGTGATCAATGTCAGGTCATTTCAGCTCAATGCTTTCAATGTCACCAAATAGGACACTTCGGGAAGCTGTGCAAAAACAAAATGTCAAAACATGAAGAAGATCTGTAGAGAATTCTCTAGAGTAAGACAGCACACCAAGAGCATACACAGCCATATTTCTCAGTTGCAGTCAATGGTCATGGATTTTCATTTTGGAATGCGGAAATCTCAATTAACGACCATCTCACAAACTTTAAACATGGTAGCCAGCGTTACGATCCTATTGGACAAATAATCATGGCTGAGAGATCTCTGGAAATGAACAACAGGCACTCTGCTATATTGGCCTGGAGGAATCTGGCTCCTGGTCATTGGTACGATTCTGAAAAGCTGAAAACAAATCTTTGAGCTGTTGTCCATCACCCAAAACCAGTCCCTTTTCCCTCTTGGGAAGAGATGCCTGTGTAGCCCTGAACCTGCTCAAAATGGCAGAAAATGTCAAACATTAGGCAGAACTGTGAGTTCCCGAGAGCTCCAACAAAAAAGATTCTCTTGACTGGGACTTCAGCTCCGTATTGTCTTCCCTCTTTGTCCATTCTCATTACAAGTGTGAGAAGCCGCTCATAGGTCAGACCAGCCAACCACTCAGAGGATTACTCCGGCCATTTGAGTAGATGACAATCAAGAGAGGAACCAGCATCAAGAAGAGCCTCAAACTCCGGCACCTGTTGCAGATGCAACTGTCCATAAGAGCCATGGTTGGAGTGACCATCGCAGAGTCCTTATGGAGGCAAAGTTCCATCTTCACATTGAGGACATCCTTCAACATGTTGTGTGGCACAACCACTGTGCTTAATGGGATAGAGTTTGAACAAATCTAGCAGCTGAAAACTGGACATCCATGAGGTGCTGTGGACCATCAGGAGCAGCAGAATTATCTCAACCACAATCTGTAACCAGTCGCGAATGGTGGTGGACAATTAAACAATTCACTGGAGGAGGAGGCTCCACAAATATCCCCATCCTCAGTGATGGGGGAACCCAGCACATCAATGCAAAGGATAAGGCTGAAGCAACAATCTTCAGCCAGGAGTGCCAGAAACGGATGACCATTTTTGGCCTCTTCTGGAGGTTCCTGGCATCACAGATTCCTGTCTTCAGCCAGTGTGATTCACTCCACGTGATACCAAGAAATGGCTGAAGGCTCTGGATGCTGCAAAGGCCCTGACAATATTCTGGCTATAGTTCTGAAGACTTGTGCTCCAGAACTAGCTGCATCGTTACCCAAGCTGCTCCAGTAAAGCTACACTAGAATCCACCGAGCAATGTGGAAAACTTCCGAGGTATGTTTCTATAGATATAGTTCTTGGGGCTAAAGGAATTAAGGAATATGGGGGGAAACCGGGATCAAGGTATTGAACTCGATGATCAGCCAAGATCATCAGCAGGCTCAAAGGGCCGAATGGCCTCCTCGCTTATATTTTCTCTGTATGTTTCAATCCACAAAAAGCAGGGTCATCCAACCTGGCCAATTACAGCCATATCAGTCTAATCTCAATCATCAAAGTGAGGGAAGTTGTAATTCACAGTGTCAGCTAGTCAGCCATAACCTGCTTCTTGATGCTGAGTTTGGGTGCTGCCAAGGTCACTTAGCTCCAGCTCTCATTACAGTCTTAGTCAAACATGGACAAAAGAGCTGAATTCAAGTGCTGTGGTGAGAGTGATTGCCCTTGATATCAAATTTGATGGAGTGTGGCATCAAGGAACCTTGAAAAACTGGATTCAATGGGAATCAGGAGGAAATCCCTCCAATGATTGCAATCACACCAAGGAACAAAAAAGATGGTTATGGTGGTTGGAGGTCAATCATCTCAGACCCAGGATATCAATGTAGGATTTCCTCAGGGTAGTGTCCTAGGGCCAACGATCTTCAGCGACTTCATCAAACATAGCATCATAAGGTTGGAAGTAGGGATGTTCGCTGATCACCACACAATGTTCAGTGGCATTCTTGACTTCTCAGGTACTGACGCCATCTGTGCCCCCATACAAAACCTGGATAATATCCAGGCTTGGGCTCATAAGTGTAAAGTAACATTCGCACCATACAAGGGCCTGGCATCGACCATCTCCAATCATCTCTTGTTGACATTTAATGGCATTACCATCACTGAATCTCCCACTATCAACATCCGGTAGTTACCATTGACCAGAAACTGAACTGGACTAGCCATAGGCACTGTGACTACAAGAGCCGATCAGACGCAAGGAATTCTGTGGGGAGTAACTCACCTCCTAACTCCCCACAGCTTGTCCATTATCTACAAGGCACAGGTCAGGCATGTGATCAATACTATCCACTTGCCGGTATGAATGCAGCTCCAACAACATTCAGGACAAAGAAGCCCACTTGATTGGCATCCCACCCTCCACCTTAAACAATCACTTTCTCCACCACCGACATACAGTTCCAAACAAATGACTTCTTTCACCCAAAAATACAAGGGCAGCAGACTCCTCCAAGTCACTCACTATCCTGACTTGAAACTATATCACCGTTCCTCTACTGTCACTCGGTCAAAATCCTGGAACTCCCTCCCTAATAGCACGGTAGCTGTACCGACACCACATGGACTGCTGCGGTTCAAGAAGGCAGCTCACCACCACATTGTCAAGGGCAATTAGGGATGGGCAATATATGTGCTGGCCTAACCAGAAATGTTCCTTGTCTTGTGAAAGAGTAAATACAAAATACAAATACTTGCCACTGAGAGACTGAGAAGCCAGAAATTATAACGGGGAATAAGCAAATGGCAGAGACATTAAAATTTTTTTTAATATCATTCGTCTCAGTCCAAGACACAAAACGAACCAAAGGGAATGGGGAACCAGGAGGATAAATAGAGCAAGGAACTTAAAATAATTCTTATTCGTAGAGAAAAATGCCAGGAAAATTAACAAATCCTCTGGTGTAGGTGGCATACATCCTGGATTCTACAGGAGGTGACTGCAGAGAAAGCAGAGAGTGCCCATGCACTAGTCATGATTTTCCCAAATTCCCTAGATTTTAGAATGTTTTAGTGGATTTGAAGGTAGCAGATGTAACAGAATTGAGGGGGAGGGAAAGCCAGTCAGGCAGACATCAGTCATCTGGAGAAGGCTGAAAATTCTTATTATTTTCAAACTTTATTTATTGGATTTACTGAAAAAGTACGTAATAAAATACAGACCAGAAAAGAGTTGGAAGAAAAGGGGGTGAGAAAAGAAGACAAAGGAAATAAAATAGAAGAGGAATAGACAGAATTATTCAACTTGAAGAATAAAAACAAAGGTTGTTGAACCAAGGAATAAAGGGTTGCCAGATGGAATCAACTTTTATAAATTAATCCGTGTAAGGTATATTTGATCTTTACAAATTGAAAGTGAAAACCACACACAGTTACACAAGATTGGAATCGAACCCGGGTTCCTTGACACTGTGAGGCAGCAGTGCTAACCTGTGTGCCACCGTGCTGGTGGTAGCTAAAGACGGACCAAAGAGAATTTGAATAATTTTGTAAATGCCTGAAACTGAGCCCTTTGAAATGGGATTAACACTTAAACAAAGATCGGTGGGACTGTAGGAAGTAGAGAAATGCGGGCCTGTAGGTACCTGGTAACTGTGAACATAAAAAGGAAACAGGAGAGAAAAAGGGAAGCAAGAGTAACCAGAGAATACCGACAGTGCAGAAGGAGGCCATTCGGCCCATAAAGTCTGTACCGACTCTCCAAAAGAGTACCCCACCCAGGCCCATGTCCCCGCCCTACCCTTAGTCACAAAGGGCAATTTTTATAATGGCCAATCCACCTAACATGTACATAAGGGCTGCACGGTAGCATTGTGGTTTGCATAATTACTTCACCGCTCCAGAGTCCCAGGTTCGATTCCTGGCTTGGTTCACTGTCTGTGCGGAGTCTGCACATTTTCCCCGTGCGTGCGTGGGTTTCCTCCGAGTACTCCGGTTTCCTTCCACAGTCCAAAGATGTGCAGGTTAGGTGGATTGGCCATTCTAAATTGTCCTTAATGTCCAAAATTGCCCTTTGTGTTGGGTAGGGTGCTCTTTCCAAGAGCTGGTGCAGACTCGATGGGCCGAATGGCCTCCTTCTGCACTGTAAATTATATGACCTGCTATGACCCATCTTTGGTCTGTCGGAGGAAGCCAGAGCTCCTGGAGGGAATCCACGCAGACACGGGGAGAATGCACAATCAGTTACCCTGCAGTTACCCAAAGTTAGACTTCAACCCGGGTCCCTGCCGCTAAGGCATCAGTGCTAACCACTGTACCACCATGCTGCTCATATGTTACGTAGTTGTCCAAACATGGCTGTCAGTGCCTAAAAATAATTGAGCCCAATAGGTAAGCTTACGATTATTGGCAAACCAATAGTAATGCAAAAACGTTGGCAAGATCGCCTTGATGTTTTAGTATTTCCAAAAAGACTTTACTAATTCAAGGGTGTTTTTGATTCAGAATAAATGGAGAAATCAATTGGGCAAGAGATTAAAAAACTATTTTCAATAAAAATAGGAATCGCCAGAAATAAAAATAAAAATTGAGGTAAAATCATCATTTTGACAGATTTGATATGACCAGCAAGTGATACGAACAGCGTTGACCGATGGGCAAAGTCTTACTTTGTGTGTTCTAACAAAGGTCTGAAGTTATACTTAAAAAGATTCCTGAAATCATGCATCACAGATATTCCCATGTAAGTAAAATGATCATAAGCCAAATTCAAGAGGAATAAGTCAAAACGCAGGCCTAATGCAGAAGAACTAATAGGAAGAAGCAAACTTTGTTCAAGATTTAGTTTGTAGCCTGAGAATTTACCAAACCAGAGCAGAGTGTCAAGGACATTGGGTATTGACACAAAGGGTCAGATATATACAACAAAAGATCATTGGCATAAAGAGAGACCTTATGACATTGTTAGGACGATGGAGAAAAATACTTGGAGTAATATGTGGAAATGTTGGATTTTAAAAGGATCTGAGTTGTACCTTGTTTTTAAAATGGATACGAGACACTGAAGATGGCTGCTGACTGCACCATTAGTCACTGTCAGGAATGGCTGCAGGGGGTCCATACGCAACAATAGTTTTGTGAGGGCCACGAAGAATCCAGCACGAGTTTTCAGGATACAAAGAAATAACTTATTTACAATAACATATATATACAGCAAACTGGCCAGCTCTATGTATGCAGGGAGTCTGCTAATGATTTCTCCGCCCCCCCCCCCCCCCCCCTCATTGGGGAAGCTCATACTCCCATAGGATTGTGGGATTGTCATTAGTCCCCAGCCAGTGGTAAGCAGGCAGGTTATAACAAATGGGAAACCTTTCCTATGAGTCCAGATAATTTAAGGTACCAGTTAAAAACATTCTATGTCTGATTACCGTTTCTGGAAGACAAGAGGATATAGCAACTATCTTGTCTCATGGTCCCTGGCTATAATGACCGAGCCGGGCGAGTACATATCCCTTGGAATACAAACCTGGGGGTTAAAAGCCCCTGCCTGCCTGCTAAGGAGACGTTCGGAGCACTTGAGGCAATCAGGCCTGCTTCCGGAATTCTCTCTCTCTCTCTCATTGTGTGCACTGAGAAACAGCAGCTAGAAGTTACTACACACACTGAAGGCAATAATGACTGTGAAAAAGGACTGACCTCTCTCGAATGGAAGACAGGGCACCTGAACTGCATAACTGATTATTTGTCAGCAGAAGCCAACTTTACTGAAAAGAATTGCATCAGCCACACCTCATCAGCGTCTACGACTCACAACTCAAGGAATTGTGCCGAACTTTTATTTATATCTATTTCTAATCCGTATGTATATAGATGCATGTATGTCATCAGGGGCTTATCACAGTCACCGCATTGCAGTGTTAATGTAAGCCTACTTCTGACAATACAGATTATTATTTCATTTTAGCCTTTATTTTAGTAGTTAATAAAATTACTCTATCTTAGTTCAAGAAGACATCTCACAACACCAGGTTAAAGTCCAACAGGTTTATTTGAAATCACAAGCTTTCAGAGCACTGCTCCTTCACCAGGTGAAGTGGAGGCAGATTCACAATCACAGCATGTGATTGTGGCAGCACGGTAGCATGGTGGTTAGCATAAATGCTTCACAGCTCCAGGGTCCCAGGTTCGATCCCCGGCTGGGTCACTGTCTGTGCGGAGTCTGCACGTCCTCCCCGTGTGTGCGTGGGTTTCCTCCGGGTGCTCCGGTTTCCTCCCACAGTCCAAAGATGTGCGGGTTAGGTGGATTGGCCATGCTAAATTGCCCGTAGCGTCCTAAAAAGTAAGGTTAAGGGGGGGGGGGGTTGTTGGGTTACGGGTATAGGGTGGATACGTGGGTTTGAGTAGGGTGATCATGGCTCGGCACAACATCGAGGGCCGAAGGGCCTGTTCTGTGCTGTACTGTTCTATGTTCTATGTAGGAGAGACATAATTGGAAGATAATTACAGATTGGAATGTGAAGAATGATTGGAATGTGAGTCTTTACAGGAACAAACAGTGTGAGTGGTAATCACGGGTAATCGAGGTGTGAATTGTCTCAAACCAGGACAGTTAGGAGGATTCTGCTCAATTGGTTCTGGCTACCAATTTCTGCTCAGCATTTCTCTGCGTTATCGGGTGTCTTGAAAGCCACCTTGGAGAATGTTTACCTGAATATCGGAGGTTGAATGGCCTTGACTCTTTGGCTGGAAGGGAACACTCCTGCCTGGCGATTGTTGCGCAGTGTCGTTCATCCTGAACTAAATTGCCATAAATTGGAGAATAACGTTTGACCCTCAATAAAGCCAGATTGATCAGTAGAGACAATAGGTAGCAAAATGGGCTCCAAACGGAGGGCAAAAGATTTGGCTAGTATCTTGTAATCCGTGTTTAGCAGAGAAATAGAGTAATAGGAGCTGAACTCAAAGAGGTTCTTACCCTTTTTCAGCACTGATGAGATGTTTACCTGATTTAAAGTAAAAGGAAGATTATCACAAGAAAATGATCCTGAGAAGACAGAGCTAAGCACGGGGGATAAATGGGGAGGAGAGTTTGTTTTATAAAAAACATAAAAACCATCAGGTCCTGGAGCCTTACACCTTTGTCACACCTTGATGGCTGGATCTATTTTTCGATTTGAAAGGGGAGTTATCTCTAATGTGGAGGGCCTATTAACAGCGCTCACGGTTGGAATATCAAGTTTGTCTAAAAGTGAATGAAAATGAGAATTGTCTGCAGCATCAGCGGAATACAGGGTAGAATAGAAAGTTTTAAATGGGTAATTTATATGCTTGAGATCTAGTGTAGGAATACAAGATTCAGTGTAAATTTCCGTGATCAGATTAGAGGTCACTGACTTGCAATGCTGGTGGGAAAGAACTTTGCTAGCTTTTTCACCATGGTCATAATACTGTGCTCTTGATTTCAGAAAAAGTTGCTCTGCCTGGTTGGTGGATAAAAGATCAAACTCTCTCTTTCCTTATAAAGCTCAGGAGTTGGAGCAGACACATACCGCCGGTCAATTTGGAGTAGAAGGTCAACTAATTCAGACAGGCGATTTGATCGTTGTTTATTGATCCTTGCAGTGTATGAAATGATCTGACCACAGATAAAAGCAGCAAATGCTTCCCAAATAGTGGATATAGTTCCATCAGGTGTTGTATTGATGTTGAAAAACAAATCAATCTGGGAGGAGATATATTTAATAAATTCATCATCAGAGAGACGAACAGGATCGAAACATTGAGGCCACATTTTCAGGAAAGCATAGTTTCATCGATGGTGGTGTGGGGGGCTTGGTCAATTATATAGGAATGCTATGATGTTCACTGGTGTCTAAAAGCGAAAGCCGTTTACTGTCCAAAAGAAAAAGAATCGATTCTTGAATAAAAATGACGAACTGAAGAGAAGAAATGAAAAATCTTCTGCAACAGGGAAAAGAAAAATCAAGGATCTGTAATCTTGTAAACCTGTAAAGAGGAGTTAATAAGAGAAGCTGATCTAGCAAAAGAGCAGGAACCAGTTTCATAGTGGCCAAGAGAAGGATTGAAAATGCAATTGAAGTCCCCACCCAGAATCAGGCGATGATTGTGCAAGTTAGGCAAAGAGGAGAGAAAATAAGTGGAAACAACTGGACATCATCCCAGGTAGGTGCATGCAGATTGGCCGGAACTATTTGTTTCCTCAAGAAACTACCAAGTATAATCACATAGCAGCCATTAGGATCTGTTATCATACGTGAAGTGGCAAATGGGATGTTTTTATCAATCAAAGTTGCACACCCCGATTCGGCCCTTTTACCTTCCAACTAACAAAACATGTAGGAACTTTGGATAAATCGATGGGTAAAACATTCTTAGGTATGGTTACACAATAAAGCAAAATAATTAACAGACCATATTGTGGCAACCAATTTGGGCGGCACGATGGCACAGTGATTAGCACTGCTGCCTCACTGTCCGTGTGAAGTGCAGCTCAATCTGGTCCCCATTTGTGCAGACCCGTACTGAACGGCGCTCACCCAAGGCGTAGGTGAATAGGTGAAGGGAATATAACTCAATATCTTGGGTACCTCGGAATCTGCATATTAAAGTGAGACTAGCTGTCGATACTTTTTCCAGCTTTTTTATCGTGGTCCCCTGGGCCACCAGTCTCTTTCCCATACGGTCGAGGGGCATCTGCATGGTGGCCAGCGCCTCCGCCACAGCAATCTTGACTGCTACCTTTATTTCGGCATTGATGACTTTCATCAACTTCAGTTCCCTGGAGTGGAACGTCTTCCATCCATCCGGCGGGGGCGGGGAGGTGGGGGGGGGGGGGGGGGGAGGACGACAGGGAGGGGGGAGCTCGCTTTCCGGGTCACCAGTCTCCCTCTCTCGGGGATGGCCGAGGACCCCTTGTCTTTTGAGTTTTCTGATCCGCTTGCTCGCCACTTTTGTTCCTTGCCGCAACTCTTGCTCTCCCTGCAGCCTCTGGCATTTTTACTGTAAATCTTGTCATGGAGGGCGCGGGGATGTTTTAGTCTAATTTCGCAGGCTAACCGCGGTCAAAATTGCCTATGTTTCTGTATTACGGAGGACAACCACCTACTCAGCACATCACCGTCACTGACTTGCTGTAAATTAAGACACAGGCAATAGGGCTTTGGATAACCTCAAGTTTACAGACGGTAGAATGTGGGAGACTAGCCAGGAGTATGTTGGAATAGTCGAGTATAGAGGTAACAGAGACGTGGATGAGGGTTCCAGCAGCCGGTGAGTTGCAACAAGCATGAATTCAGGTGAAGTTACCTCGGTGGAAACAGACCATTTTAGTGACAGCACAGATATGAGATTGGAAGCTCATTTCGGTCAAATATGAAATCGAGGTTACGAAAGAGCGACTTAATCTCAGCTTGTTGCCAGGGAGTGGACGGGAGTCAGTACCTCGGGAACATGTTTGCAGTGGGGACCGAAGGCAATGGCTTCAGAAACAAAAACAGAATATTGCAAATGAGCAGTTCAAGGAGTTTCTGCGGAGACAGCAGACAAGTTAATGTTCCATTGGAACGGGAAGATATTCCAGAGTGAACAACATTTAATATGGAACGGAACATGGGAAGGTGTGGGGAAAGGAAATGACCATAGACACATGTGAAGTGCTGGAATTGACAACAGGTGATGATTAAAATGTCAGAAGCCATATTAGCATGAGGGAATAAAATGCGAAATGAAAGCAATGAACAAAAAAACATAGAATATAGAATATAGAACATAGAACATAGAACATAGAACAGTACAGCACAGAACAGGCCCTTCGGCCCTCGATGTTGTGCCGAGCAATGATCACCCTACTTAAACCCACGTAACCCGTATACCCGTAACCCAACAATCCCCCCATTAACCTTACACTATGGGCAATTTAGCATGGCCAATCCACCTAACCCGCACATCTTGGACTGTGGGAGGAAACCGGAGCACCCGGAGGAAACCCACGCACACACGGGGAGGACGTGCAGACTCCACACAGATAGTGACCCAGCCGGGATTCGAACCTGGGACCACTGGAGCTGTGAAGCATTGATGCTAACCACCATGCTACCGTGAGTAGTATACAGTGTAGAAGGAGGCCATTCGGCCCATCGAGTCTGCACCGACCCACTTAAGCCCTCACTTCCACCCTATCCCCGTAACCCAATAACTCCTCAATTAGATCACCCCTTAGCCTTCTCTGTTACGAGGGCAACAACTCTAGCCTATCCAACCTCCTCTCATTACTGCAATTTTGAAGCCCTGGCAATATTCGTGTAAATCTCCTCTGCACTCTCTCCAGAGCAATCGTGTCCTTCCTGTAATGTGATCAGGGCCCGGATTCTCCCCTACCCAGCGGGGTGGGGGGTCCCGGCGTGTTGGAGTGCCGTGAACCACTCCGGCGTCGGGCTGCCCCAAAGGTGTGGAGGTCTCCACACCTTTAGGGGCCAAGCCCTCACATTGAGGGGCTAGGCCCATGCTGGAGTGGTTCCCGTGCCTCCGGCTGGCATGAACAGCCTTTGGCGCCACGCCAACTGGGGCCGAAAGGACTTCGCCGATCGGCGTAAATCTGGGCATGCACCGGAGCGTCAGCGGCTTCCATGGTGAAGACCATGGCGAAGGCGGAAGAAAAAGAGTGCCCCCATGACACAGGCCCACCCGCCGATCGGTGCGCCCCGATCGGGGGCCAGGCAACCGTGGGTCACTCCCCGGGGTCAGATCGCCCCGCAACACCCCCCCCCCCCCCCCACCCAGGACCCCGGCGCCCGCCCGCACTGCCAATCCCGCCGGTAAGGTAGGTGGTTTAATCCACGGCAGAGGGAGAGGCTTGTCAGAGGCGGGACTTCGGCCCATCGCGGGCCGGAGAATCACCCGCCAAATCCTGGGTGGCGGAGAATTCGGGACATGGCGGGGGCGGGATTGACGCCAGCCCCGGGCGATTTTCCGACCCGGTGGGGGGTTGGAGAATCCCGCCCCAGAACTGTACACAAAATTCCATCGGAGGCTTAACCAACATTTTATACAGTTCCATCATTACACCCTTGCTTTTGTATTCAATACCTCGTCTAATAAAGAAAAGCATTCCATATGCCTCCTTGACCTTGTCCACCCGTCCTGCCATCTTCAAAGACCCGTGGACACGCACTGCAAGGTCTCCCACTTCAACAACCTCTCTAAATATCTTACTGTTTATTGAATATTCCCTGGCTTTGTTTGTCCTCTCCAAATGCATTACCTCACACTTTTCCGGCATTGAACTCCATTTGCCACTTTCTGCCCATGCGACCAAACCATTGATATCATTCTGGAGGCACGAGATACCCTCTTCGCTATCAACTACAAGGCCATTTTTTGTGCCATCTGCAAATTTCCAATCTACTTCCCACATATGTCATCAAACTTAATGATTTAAGTTTAAATCATTAATATATACAACAAACAGCAAGGACCCCAAGACTGTGAAACACGACTGGAAACCGCTTTCCATTTGCAAAAACACCCATCAACCATTACCCTTTGTTTCGTGTCTTGGAGACAATTTTGGACCCAACTTGCCACCTTCCCCTGTATCCCATGAGATCTCACTTTTCTGACCAGTCTGCCACGTGGGACCTTGTTAAATGCCTTACTGAAATCCTTGGGGACAATATCCACTGCACTACCCTCATCAATCCTCTTTTTACTTAGTTACTTCCTCACAAAACTCTATTAAGTTAGTAACACACTGGAGGGCAGCACGGTGGCACAGTGGGTTAACCCTGCAGCCTCACGGCGCCGAGGTCCCAGGTTCGATCCCGACTCTGGGTCACTGTCTGTGTGGAGTTTGCACATGTTTGTGGGTTTCACCCCCACAACCCAAAGATGTGCAGGGTAGGTGGATTGGCCATGCTAAATTGCCCCTTAATTGGAAAAAATGAATTGGGTACTCTAAATGTAAAAAGAAAATTAGTAAGACACAATCTTCCCTTAATAAAACCATGCTGACTATCCATGCCTTTCTAAGTGACAGTCTATCGTATTTCTCAGAATTGTTTTCAATCATTTTCCCTCCGCTGAAGTCAAACTGATCAGCCTATAATTTTATGGCCTATGTCCCGCATTGGTTTTAAATAATGAAACAATGTTCGCAGAAATACAATTCTCTGCTTGTATCTCGTGAAGATTGGAAAATGATCTGCAGTGCATCCATTATTTCCTCTTTGTCTTCCTCCAACAGCCTGGAATACAATTCATTCAACCCTGGTGAATTATCCACCTTCAAAGATGCCAGTCCCTCCAGTACTTCCTCTCTCACTGTGCTTACTGCATCTAAACGTTCACACTCCTCTTTAACTAGAATGTTTGCTTCATCCCTCGCCTCAGTGAAGACAGAGACAAAGTACTAATAGCGAACCCCCTGCCCACATCTGCTGCACCAAACCACAAGTTACTAGATACATGTCGGACAGGCCATACCTTTTCCTTAGCTATTCTCTTGCTTTTAATGTATTGGTAAAACATATATTACGATTTTCTTTCATTTTACCTGCCAATATTTTTTCATATCCTCTCTTTGCTGCCCTAATTTCCATTTTTACTTCACCCCCATACTTTTTATATTCCTGTAGGCTTTATACAGTATGAGGTCTTTTGTAACTGTCATAAGCTTTCTTTTGTTTTGCTTTATCTTGGCCTGCATCCTTCTGGATAACCATGGGGCTCTAGGTTTGACAGTACCACCCATTCTTTTATGGGGTCCTGTCTCCACTGTTCCTGTAGAATTTTGCCTTTGAATGTCTGTCACTGATTTGACAATTTTTCCATCTAATAGCTCTGCCCAGCCCATGCTCATCAGCTCATCTCTCAGCTTTGCAAAATGTGTCTTCCCCAACTTCGGACTCCTGTTCTACCGTTATCCTTTTCCATTATGGTGCTGAATCTAACTATATTATGGTCACTATCTCCAAAATGGTCTCCTGCTGCTACTTCATCCACTTGCCCAGTTTTTCCTAAGACTAAATCTAAAATTGCCCCCTTCCATTGGGCTTGTTATATGTCGGCTAAAGAGACATCAGGAGGATTTACCCTGACTGGTGAAATGGCCAGACACAATGGGAAATTAAATTTAGTGCAAAAAGAAAGGAAGCGATTCATTTTAGGAGAAAGAATGGGTAGAGGTAATATCAACAAAATTTGAAAGGGAGTTCAGGAACAGAAAAAGTTAAGAAAAGTGTGTACACCAATCTTCGAAGGTGACAGGTTAAGATGAAAAAGTTCTCAATAAATGTATATGGGATTGTTGGTTTTATAAACAGAGGCAGAGAGCTGAATTTTACACTCTCCTGCCAAGTGGCTCATTAAATCCAATGGCAGCAGGCCCACTGTCACTGCCTGCTCTTGCTTCCACCACAATATCATCACCGGCAGATGCGGCGTCAGGTGGCTTGCGCACCAATGGGCCAATTGGGGGCCTTAAGCGTGCAATTAATTCCCACTTAAGCGCCATCGCTTCTGTGATTTACCAGGGTGGGGTGGGGGGCTCCAAACTAGCCTCTCAAACCCCAGATCTGGACTCTCTGATCCTTGTTCAATGCTACACATCCCTATTCCAAAGTCCTGGAGAGCTGCCCACCTCTGATTGCTCTCGGAGGGCAGTTCCTGGGGACAGACATCCCACCTCGAAAATTAGCCATTAAACTCCTGAAATGTGCCTTATAGATGACGGACAGGCTTTGGGGACTCTCCACAGAATTCCCATCCTCTGACCAGTATTTACATAACCGGTCCACTTAGGTTTTTGGAGTTCCAGTTGAGTATGACTTAAATACGTCAACCAGTATATTGAATTAATGCTCACAGGATTACACCTCCTGACCAGGAATGAGATGTGGAAATTTTGCAGATAATAATAATCTTTATTGTAACATGTAGGCTTGCATTAACACTGCAATGAAGTTACTATAAAAATCCCCTAGTCACCACATTCCAGCACCTGTTAGGGTACAGAGGGAGAATTCAGAATGTCCAATTTACCTAACAGCATGTCTTTTCGGGACTTGTGGGAGGAAACCAAAGCACCCGGAGGAAGCCCACGCAGACACGGGGAGAATGTGCAGACTCTGTACAGACAGTGACCCGTGGAAATCGAACCTGGGACCCTGGTGCTGTGAAGCCATGAAATAACCACTACGCTACCATGCTGCCCCATCAGACTGCACTGAATTATCTAGTGCATAATCTTTGGATGTCAGTGCAAATGATTATTTCTCCTCATCCTTGATAACGTCTTGTGTAAGGATAAGGATGTGAGAAATTGCTCGCTAGATCCTTGATAAAACCTGACAATGAAGAGTTACAAAATATCTTATTTTATCCTAGGTCTGTGAAATGGAGAAAGTTTTGCGCGGATTATTTATAAAACATGTCATGTGTACTTTAATTCTCAAGGCATGACTGATTAAATACAGTGGAAATATTACATTTTGTTCAAGTGGGAATGCATTGGTTTTCATCTCTTACTGCGAGATGAACTGGGTTTATTCATATTATGTAAATATCATTTTAAATTATTGCTGATATTTGTTTCTGAGGAAACCCTTGAATTGAACACCAAGGGTTTGTAATATGCAGCATTTTAAATGAGATGAGTACACATTAGAAAGGTCAATGCCTGAAAGATTAAGAAACCTTTCTTTATTTAAGTTAAATGAGAACTGAGAATTCAAGTTGCTTGCTTGCTCTTTCTTTAGGAACAGGAGGGCGGAATCTTGTTGAGTTACCAAGGACCTCTCCGTCCAGCTGGAGAGCTGCCTTGATATCCAAGCTGTCTCTTTTTGGGAAGGTCCGCTGCACCACATGCCAATCAGACAATGGTGAGGCCAACGGTGAAAAATCCCCCTGGAATCAAGACGCGACGGTGGGAGTCTCACCGACCAAGCGCTGCCCACCTCTGATTGACCAGTTTTGGGTCAGCAGTGCCACTGGGGAGGCCATGGCTGCTGGTGGTAGCAGGCTGCAAGTAAGTAATGTTTTATGGGGGGGGGGGATGGAAGGGGTGGTGGTTGGCAGGGTGTAGGTCTCAGGTACAGGGGTGCAAGGGGATTGACAGAAAGGGCAGGAGATGGCAATCAGTCCCTCAATCAGGCCCTGAGTGCCTTTACTCGAAAGACCCCTACCCTGCCCACCCCCCTGGAAGTGACACGTGGCCACACAGTCTTAGCTGCTGAGCATGCTGCATGCCGCCTGGAGCTGGGTTAATACAAGCAGTGGCAGGATGAGGCCACTTCACAGACTGAGGATAAAATAAGATATTTTGTAACTCTTCATTGTCAGGTTTTATGCTGCAGGTCTAATCAAAGATCTTGCGAGCAATATCTCACACCCTTATCCTGAGGCCCTTAACTAGTTATTAACTAGTTATTAAGTAGCCACTTAAGAGCCTCAGTTGGCAGCTGACCATGGGCCTCCCTGCACGGAAATTGCTGCTTGCGTAGGTGGGAAAATGGTAGGTTTCCGGAATGCCACCAGCCGGCCAAAGTAAATTCTCTTACTGCCCCGAAGTTCATCACCATAGAATTACATAGAATTTACAGTGCAGAAGGAGGCCATTCGGCCCATTGAGTCTGCACCGGCTCTTGGAAAGAGCACCCTACCCCCTACCCAAGGTCAACACCTCCACCCTATCCCCATAACTGAGTAACCCCACCCAACACTAAGGGCAATTTTGGACACTACGGGCAATTTATCATGGCCAATCCACCTAACCCGCACATCTTTGGACTGTGGGAGGAAACCGGAGCACCCAGAGGAAACCCACGCACACACGGGGAGGATGTGCAGACTCCGCACAGACAGTGACCCAAGCCGGAATCGAACCTGGGACCCTGGAGCTGTGAAGTGATTGTGCTATCCACAATGCTACCGTGCTGCCAGCGAGAACGCAAGATTTTGGACAGGGTACCTGTTATAATTTGAGGCTGTTGTGCTACTTTCAACAACTTTCTGAGGTAATTTATCAAGCAGATAGAAATATCGGGAACTCAGTGAGTGACAGACTTTGATTTCTGATGGCTGCTGAGTTAGTTGGTCTCAGCCAGGGTAGTTATAGGGGGCACTGTAGTTGGACTCAGAATGATTGGGGAGAGAAGGGACGAAGCAGCTATTGTGCAACGACCCCTTGCTGGGCAGTGCACACAAAGTGAACACTGGGCAATGCCACAATCAGGAATAGCTATGATGAAGCCCACAGCCAAACATCCTCGTGACACCCACTGCCCAGACATACACATATACAGTGCTGTTACTATGCTGAGGTGTAGGGTGACAGCTGCACAACTGTAATTCAGGCAAGAGGAGGGCAATTTGTGAGGAAAACAAAGAACCATTGTGTAAAACATTGAACTAAAACTCAGTCTAACGCCTGAGCAGATTCAGAGCATCCAGTTCATTTTCCCATTAATCTTCCTTAAGCTCCCCTCAGCAGGACTGTGGAAGTGGCACTAATTCAGACGCATTAACTCAGATTTTAAGTAAGAAAAATTAGCAGCGAAGCTGAGGTTAAACCTTCTGGGAGAGGTTATTGATTCTGCTCCCTCTCTGACAAGGACAGGCACTTTGAGGGGCCAGAAGGAGCACAATTGCAATGACGATTGTCAATGAGTAATTTAGGAGAGTCCAACAGCGCTGCCCTGGACTGGTACAGCCCCTATTACTGGGATTGCATTGATAACACTAGATATGGTCAAAGCATGGCATATGTTTCCAAACCTCAACAGAAAACGTACCACCCTCCACTTTCCAATTGCTCAAAAGCAGCATTAAAATGATTTGAGCTGGGAAGAGAATTTTTTTCTCAGTGAAATCTCTTTGGCCTGAATCTTCCAATCTCTGGATCATCGGAAACTGGACTCAAGCTGCGAGGCGGGACCTCACTGAAGTCCTGATATTCCCTGGGAAGATTGAACTTCCGAAGGATAATTCCTCTGCCCTCCGAGACTCTCCACAAAGGCCTCCGACTCTGAGTTAGAGTCAGACACTTTAGATGCGTCTGTGCTCCTTAGCTGAAGAGTTACCCAGGAAATGTTTGACAGAAAAAACCTAGGGACGGGGGCCACCTGATGCGAGTGCGGGAATAGCATCTTTTCCGCAGGCTCTGGCGCCACTCGCTTTATAATCCTTCATTTATCCTCTTTGCACAGCACATGCTTGCCTAATCCAAGTATGGGGCGGCATGGTAACACAGTGGTTAGCACTGTTGCTTCACAGCACCAGGCTCCCAGGTTCGATTCCTGCTTGGGTCACTGTCTCTGCGGAATATGCGCGTTCTCCCCGTGTCTGCGTGGGACCTGTTTCCTCCCACAAGTCCCCAAAGACGTGCTGTTAGGTAATTTGGACATTCTGAATTCTCCCTCTGTGTACCCGAACAGGTGCCAGAAAGTGGTGACTTGAGGCTTTTCACAGTAACTTCAGTGCGGTGTTAATGTAAGATTACTGGTGACAATAAAGATTATAATTATTATAATGCTCAGCAGTCTGTTCCAAGAAGACTTTTGGAGAGAAAATGCCAAGCTTTTTGAAAATGTCCAGTGACAAACGGGAGCAGTTGGATGCAATGGTGGTGGAGCTGCCTTTTCAATCTGCCTACTTGATCCTCGAACGGTCTCTCAGCCTTTCAAATGATGACTGCGATCATTATCAGCGTAATAGACGACAGACTCCACTTGTTGACGCAGAACTTGAGTGCTCATGAGGTCGAGCTGCAGAATACTAATGAAAGGATCGACAAAATGGAGGTAAGGATCCTGAACGTCAAAAATTTTGCTTCCTCAGCTGAAGCTCACATTGAATCCTTAGAAAGCCAGTTACGCGGTATTTCAGAAATCCTGGAAGATTTGGAGGACGGAGGCCTGAGAAAGAATGTCCGGCTCATTGGTCTTCTGGAAGGAGTGGAGGATAAGACTCCTGTTAAGTTCTTTGAGAGCTGGCTACCACATTTCTTTAAACTGGGTGTGAAGGCTTGGTGTTTTAAATTAGAAAGGGCCTGTCTTTGTGACATAGGAACAATCAACATCCCAGATCCATAATCATTCCATTCCACAACTTCAAAGATTTCCAGAAGGTTCTGCAGACAGTGAGGTGTGTTGGGACCTGGCTCCATGACGCGGTGAGTATCTCCTTTTTCCAGGAGGTTTCCAGGAGGTTATGGTCCGACAGCTCCGTTAAATGTTTCGATAATCCGACTAGTGCCTCGGCTTTCGTTAAGTCCATAAAGGGCGAAGATTTGGGCTGACAGTCTGCAGCTTGTTGAAATTTGAAATTCGGACTTTCTCGCTGTCATATTGTTTTTTGTCTGATTTTATTTTCTCATATATCCTGTTTGTTGGGAGGTGTTAAAATTTGAGCACTGTAATCAATGCCTTATCCTTGGTTTATCCTTAAGAATTTCAGGGACGTTCTATAGTGGCAGCTATGCCACGTACTAATTATATGTCATCATTTTTTCTTACCCATATCTTTATGATGGAAATACTGGCTGTTTGATATCCACTCTTTAATCATGGTGGAAATGAGTGGGACCTTTGCCAGGAGCGGGGTGGAAGGTTTAGCTCTTCATGGGTGGGTTCAAAATGCGGAAGGGCATTTGGTTCCCATTCCCTTTTCTTCTCTTCTCTGTTGACTTTGTCTCCTGAAGGTGTTGATCATTTGTCCGTAAGGCTAGCCTTATGGGTTCTCACTTTTGTTGAGGGATGTCCCTTTCAAACTAAAGTGGTCGTGATTTTTATGTAATTTGGTTGTCATGGGGTTTGTGTATTGTTGACTAAATATTGTATTGGTACAGACAGGTCTTTTATCCAAGAGAAGAACATTTTAGGGATGTCCTGATGCCTCTTGGGTAACTTAAGAAGGGTGAGGTGTGTTGCGGCACATACTTGAATGAAAATCATATCCTATTTTTCTTCTGGTGCTCTGTGCAATAGCAGAAACTAATTTTAAACTATGTTGCCTGAAATGTGCGAGGAATTCATCATCCTATCAACAGGAAAAATATCCTGGGCGGGATTCTCCGTCCCGCCAGTCCTGTTTTCCAGCGCAACGCGCCCCCTTTGGCAGCAGGATTCTCCGTTGCTGCAACCGGTCAATGGGGTTTCACATTGTGGCCATTCCCACGTCATCGGGAAATCCGCGTGTGTGGGTACGCTGCCGGCGAAGAGGGGGATCCCGCCGATGGAGTATTCCCCAGCCTGTTCTTTCTTAAGAAGGAGAAAAGGGGCATAGCTTTGTTACAGGAGACTCATTTGGATGACAAGATGCAATTAAAGGTAAAGCGGGAATGTTTGGGCCAGGTCTTTTGTCCCTCATTTACAACGAGCAGCAGAGGAGTAGCAATTTTGGTCAACATAAATGTTCCCTTCAAGGTCGAGAATTGTGTAGAGGCTAAGGGTGGGGGTTAGATATGTGATTGTTAAGAGGCTTGAACATGGAGAACCTGTCTCGATAATGAATGCGCATGGCACGCCAAATTACTCCCCGGAGTTTGCAGAGCCGGCTTCAGCCAATTCTTTTGTGAGTATGGCCTTTAATTGCGTTCCGAATCCCTTGATGAACCAGCCCTCAGTGACTAGAAATCTCACCACTCTACAGGCTAGGGTGTTGGCATCAGTCTGTGAGGTGATACGATACCTGCATGGATGGAGGACCTTACATCCTTGAGATATTTGTCCCAGCCCCTCATCAGTGTCACACTAGAACTGACTATTTTATTGTGCCGAAGGCAATCCTATGTTTGGTGTCCTGCTGCTCCAGAGGTAGCATTGTGATCTCCGACCATGCTCCTGTCTTCCAGGAGTTTTTGCTCGAAGGCTTGTCCCCTCAATTGAGATCATGTCATTTTGATGCATCCCTGCTTAGGGTTTAGCTCACTTGGCTGGACAGCTGGTTTGTGATGCAGAGTAAGGCCAGTAGTGCAGGTTCAATTCCTGTACCAGCTGCAGTTATACATGAAGGCTCAACCTTCCTCGCATTTATGTGTGATGATCCTCAGGGTAAATCACCACCAGTCAGCTCTCCCCCTCATAGAGGAAAGCAGCCTGTGGTCATCTGGGATTATGGTGACTTCATCTTACCTTACTGGCCGACCTTGTATGCAAACGTTAATTGAGATACCCCATCCCTAGCAGGAGAGCTCAGGGGAGGACAAGCATTCTCGTCCCATAGATTCCGTGCAGACACAGCGGAATGAGAGAGTCTAAAGTTCGCGAAGCAAAAATTGTATTAATTTGGGAATTAGCTGAGTAAATACTTGGCATTTTGATCAAGAAGAGGGCTGACCCCAGGGCTATCCCTCTGTAAGTCCAGGGGTAATAGGCTAATGAAAATACAGGACATTAATAGGGCATTTAGAAACATAGAAAATAGAAGCAGGAGTATGCCATTCATCCCTTTGAACCTGCTCTGCCATTCATTATGATCATGGATAATCATCCAACTCAACAGCCTCATCCGCCTTCCCCCCTCCCCCATATCCTTTCATCTCCTTCACCCCATGTTTTATATCTAACTGCTCCTTGAAAACTTAATGGGCGGGATTCTCCATTGACTGACGCCGAAATTGCGAAACACGATTGGGCGGAGAATCGGTTCTAATGCCAAAACCGCGGCAGGCACCAAACCACGATTCTCCGTCAACCCAACAGTGGCGTCAAGGATTTCTGGAACGCACATACTGTAAACACCGTTTATATGTCATTAGCGGGCCCGACCCGGTATTATTTGGGGCCTCCGCGATACTCCCGCCTCTGATGGGCCGAGATCCTGACAGCACGGTCCACTTGTGCGTTTAAAATTCGTGAAACTGGCGTCGTGGCTGACGAGGGAGAGAGGAGGTAGGACAGAGAGGCGTGACCGTAGGCTGTCAGGATGGACATTGGCCAGACTGGGAGGGGTGGGGGACCCCTGCCAGGGCCAGTGGCAGGGGGAGGGGTTGACGGGGGAACGGGCCGTGTGGTCAGGGGTGACCCACCATGGGACTGGGGCTGTGTCCGGCCACGGACCGTCATTAGAACATAGAACATACAGTGCAGAAGGAGGACATTCGGCCCATTGAGTCTGCACCGGCCCACTTAAGCCCTCACTTCTACCCTATCCACGTAACCCAATAACCCCTCCTAACCCTTTTTTTTTGGTCACTAAGGGCAATTTATCATGGCCAATCCACCTAACCTGCACATCTTTGGACTGTGGGAGGAAACCGGAGCACCCGGAGGAAACCCACGGGGAGAACGTGCAGACTCCGCACAAACAGTGACCCAGAGGGGAATTGAACCTGGCACCCTGGTGCTGTGAAGCCACAATGTTATCCACTTGTGCTACCGTGCTGCACGGTCATTGTTACAGCCTGCAAGGTAGCCATCTTGCTGCACACCCCAATAACCACCCACCTTGGCCCCTGGTACTGCAGAGTGACACTGGTCATATGGGTGCCCCCACCGCTGCACCCGCGCACCCAAACCTCTGCCATACACTCCCACCCGGCCGCCACCCGCCAGCAGGGCAGCTGACGGCCCACCCAAGGGCAACATATGTCGGCCTTTCACTTCTTGCAGACAATGGATATTGGAATTCAACGAGCAATGGCGGCCTTCCTGCTAGTCACTGCAGCCCTGGAGGATGCCCTGAAACTATACAAGCTGAAGAAGCTCGAGGAGCTGCCCAGGGTGGAGAGCCAGGTACCCAAGAGGCTGAGGAGGAGGGGGTGCCAAGGAGGCGCCGCATGAGGCCTCGTGTGTACCGGCACGCCTGTCATTCGAGGACCTGCTGGACCAAGCATGCCCTCGAAGACTCTGGCTGAACAGAAAGATATTGTGAGGTGACGGTTGCTCTGAACCTTTATGCCACAGTCCTTCCAGGCACCGAGTCGGGACCTGCCCGGACTTTCACAGACCTCGATGCACAGGTGAATCTGCACCGTCACAGAGGCCCTGTATGCCCAGGCGGCTCAATACATCCACTTCAATGTGGACTGAGCCCGCCCAGGATACCCGGCAACGGGGTTCATCACCATCGATGGGATGTTCTAATCCAGGGGGTGATCGACGGGATGCATTTCCCCCTACGAGCACCTGCAGATTACAGGCCGCTTTACATCAGCTGAGATGTGACCATGAGTTGCACATCATGCACATTTTCAGCCGATACCCGTGTAGTGCGCATGACGCCTTCATCCTGGCATACTGGACGCTTCCTTCAAGACGCCCCACCCCCCGGGGCTGGGGAGTTGGCTCCTGGGTGACAGGAGTTATCCACTACGGTCGGGTCCCCCCCCCCCCCCCCTCCCGTGCGGCTGGGGAGTTGGCTCCTGGGTGACAGGAGTTATCCACTGCGGTCGTGACTGATGATGCCTATCCAGCAGCCACAGACTGATGCGGAGACCTGCTACAACCGCACCCATGCAGCGACCAGGGGTGTGACCAAGTGGTCCTTTGACCTCCTGAAGATGTGGTTCAGGTGCCTGGAATGCTCTGGCCCTTCAGTATGATGCTGAGAGGGTCGCCTGCATCGTGGCGGCCTGCTGAATCCTCCACAATATAGCGCAGCAGGAGGGCAAAGTACTGGAGGAGGAGGAATTCCAGGCCTCGTCCGATGAGGAGGATACAGGGAGGGCAGGGATGGACAGGTCATGGGGCCCAGACAGGCAACGGAGGCCGCACGACATGTGCTCCAGGACCAATGCGCATGGGACACTCTGATTGCCTCCAAGTTCACCAACTAGGGGGAGGGGGGTGGTCAGGCAATGGCACAGACACCACTTCCCACCCCCTCCCCCACCGGCCGACCACCCCACTGTCTGCAACACCCTCCTGATACCCACAGTGTCTGCCCATTCCCACCCCCTTGCAGCCCAGACTAGCCCACCCCTCACATCCATCTGACAGAGCACCGAGACAGGTTGTAACAGCGGTAATGGGTATTTATTGTGACAATGTATATACAGATTTGTGCCCTAGCCGCTATAACAAAACTGTACCCTGCACCCGTGCCAATTTAACTAGTGTCTAACTTTCCCAGGCTTACAGGCCCTAACGATACGTTAGGTGAGTCGCCAGACGGTACAGCAGGAGTGGAACTGCCTGCTGTGATACCCGCCCTGCGACCTGGGTCCCATTGGCTGGCAGCTTCTGGGGTGACCGGACTTGGATAGGCCCGGCTGCTACTCGGATGTCCCAGGTGGTATGGTGCCATGCTTTCCCTCCCCACCGGAGTCCGAGGCGCTACAGTGTTTCGGCATCTCCCCTGCAGGAGTCACCGGCATGGGTCCCATCATCTCCTCCTCCCTCGGGGTCCTGCGGGCTACCCTATGGGACATGGCACAGACACAAAGGGAGGTGGCCCAGGCCAGAGGGAGGTGACGCAGTCACTGGCTGATGGGACATAAAGCCAGAAGATGGTGGCACAGTCACAGCATGAATTGGCATAGTCCCAGACGGCCATAGTCCACTCCCTGTGCTCCATGGCCATGAGCATGCAGACCCTAGTCGAGACCAGAGCAGGCCTCCAGGACTGGCAGGGCCAGCTGATGGGGGTCCTGCACACATGGCTGGCACAGTCCAGCTTTTTCCTCTATCTGGACATCGATTCCTGGCCACCAAAAGTAGCTCATTGCAAGTTCCTTCATTCAAACTATACCTGGGTGTACTTCATGTAATTGTTCCGATACTCTTTGTTGTAAATTTGGAGGAATTTTTACTCTCATCCCCCACAACAGGTATCCACCTTCTACTGTCAACTCAAGTTTCCTGGAAATATACAGCTTTAATTCAGCATGTGTTCCCACTATCCTTTCCTTTAGCACCATTTTCTGCACGTTCCCCATTACAGGATCATTTCTGGTATGTCATTTAACTTGAGCTGCAGTCACGGGAACGTATTCTATCTGTGCACAATAGAAACTATTTTCACTACTGCGTGTTATCTGACCAGCAGGCAAATGCAAATGTGACAATGCATCAGGATTAGCATGGATCTCTGACTGATGGTACTTGATCTCATATAAATGTGCGGATAGAATTACAGACCATTGCTGGTGTCTAATTGCTTCCAGCAAAGGAATCCATTTATGTGGCCCAAACATAGCTGTTAAGGGCCTGTGATCTGTCAACAATCTGAAATGACGACAATATATGTACTAGTGAAATTCCACCAAAAATAATACTCATTACCTCCTTCTCCAATTGAGCAGAGTTTAATTCAGCACTTGTTAAGGTACGTGATGCGAAAGCTTTCTTCTCCTGAAGGTAGTATGTATGATACCACTGCTCCAACTGCGTACAGCGAGGCATCACTGGCATGATGTAGTGGCAACTTCGGGTTGAAATGTACCAGCACTTCCAATTTCTTCAATGTTTGTTTAACCCACTGATATGCTTTATTTGCGTTCTGGTCTTCAATTCCATGCTTGTTTTATGCACAACAAATTATGTAACAGATTAAGTAGGGTTGCCAGATTCAGGCCGAATTTCGCATGGTAGGTAATTAACCCTAGGAATGATCTCAACAGTGTTACATTCATTGGTTGTGGAGCCTCCATTATAGCTTCCATCCTCTTAGATGCCTTGTGTACACCCATACTTTCGATGCCTAGATATTGGACTGATGCTATCTTTACTCACACGAAGACAATGCATCCGAAGGTGTTTCAATGTGGCTTCTAAGTTACATAAATGTTCTTGTTGATTAGTATCAGCAATGAGTATATCATCAAACTAACACTGTACACCCTGTAAACCACTTAGATATGGTCCATGGACCATTGAAATAAAGCAATTGCTGATGTTATTCTAAAAGGTAACCTCTTATAGCGGAAAGGGCCTTTCCATGTCATAATTGTGAGCAGGTGTTGAGATTCAGCTGCCACATTAATTTGCAGGTAAGCCTGTAATATGTCAATCTTGCTGAACATCTGTCCTTCTGCTAGGTCGGTAAGCAAATCCTCAATCAATGGGTTATTGATCTGCGCATAAAACCAGATTAATGGTTGTTTTAAAATCTCCGGCGATGCAAATTGTTCCATCCTACTTCATTACAGGCACAATAGCAGTTGCCTAGTCACTTGTTGCAATGGGTAATGGGTTCTAAGACTCCTGAATCCTCAAGTCTCATTAGTTCAAATTCTACCTTTTGGACGTATAGTGTGGGATGCTGCTCTGGCCTTGAAACACTTCAGCTGGCTATTTTGCTTGATCTTTAATGACACTTCTCTTTTCATGGACCCCAGTGCGTCCTCGAGTACACTGCTGTTTTTTTCGAGGATGGTCTGTAAATCCGTACTTGAATCCTCTAAGCTGTTTTCAGCACTCCAGTTTAATTTGATATTTTCCAGCCAAGAGCGGCTAAAGAGACCTGGAAAATATGGAGTGGCAGCTCATCAGTTTGCCCACTTAATTCCACTTTGACTCGGATGACGGCAATGGTGGGTGATTCAATTTTTGTTCATAGATGGTCTCAGGAATTAAGAAGACACCAAACCCCGTATCGACCTCCATTTTTACAGGCTGTCCATTCAATTGTGGAACTATCCAGGACCGATGTGATTCACCTTGAACTGATAGAATATTCAAAGTCAATTCCACACCAGAATTACATGCTGTGTCTACATTATTCTTATTTTCTTCCATATTGTGAATTTTCTCAGTTGACTTCAGGAAGTGTTCTGCATTGGTGCTATGTCTTTTCGTCCGACGTCATTTCGTCCAACGACACTTCGTCCACGTCTTTTGGTCCAACGTCTTTTTGTCCGCTCGTCTTTTGGTCCAACGTCATTTTGTCCGGTGATTTTTTTCGTCAAAGAAGTTTTGTGACTTTTTACGTGTTTTTGTCGGATGATTTTCTTCGTCAAAGAATTTTTGTGACTTTTTACGTGTTTTTGTCGGATAAAGCGTTCGGCGGGTGGAGCTCATTTGAATATCTGGAGGTTAATCAAAACTCTGAAGGAAGAGGAAGGGCTAATAATAGGCAAAAAGGCTCAAATTCTTCGGGGAGATCAGTCGACTTCATGTACGCGATACAAGAAAATAACTGAACGCCTCAAAAGATTGGCCGTTGAATATGTTCCTACAGCGAAGATTGATTTCTTGAGGAATGTTGCTCACAATTTACATCAATTTTAAGTAATTTCGGGAATTAATCCTTAGTAAACTTTTAGATCTTTTTAAATACATTTTTAGATTTTTTAACTTTTTAACTGCATTTTTCAGCTTGCATTTTACTTGCATTTCATCAATTACTTGCATTTTAGCAATTAAATTCACTTGCTGTATTGTGCCTGCTTTCTATCAATTAAATGCTTTTATACGGAGTTGATTTGTAATTGGTTAATTGGACGAAGTGACGTTGGACCAAAAGACGGGCGGACAAAAAGACGTTGGACCAAAAGACGTGGACGAAGTGTCGTTGGACGAAATTACGTCGGACGAAAAGACGCGACACGTTCTGCATTTTACCTTGAAATTTCTTCTCTGGATAAACTGTTTTACTTTAGCAAGCTCTTGCTTTCTGTTCAATTCTGCCACAATGTTTGCATTGGCTATCCTTGCTCCAACAATTAGCCCATTTTTGCACAGTGATGAAATGCCTGGGTGTCTTTTTCTGGGCATCCGCCAGCTTATGGATCTTCAACCTACTCCAAGCTGAGAAGCCTCCTTACCAGCAAATTCCATTGAAATGCCTATGTCTAACACTGTTTTCAAACTTAGATTTACTTTTGTTAATAATCTCTGAAAGGCTTAATTTGTTAACCCACAGACCAAGCGATCTCTAATGATATCATCTAATGAATCACTTTATGGTCATCACAAACTGAGCTATGTTTCCCTCTTTGGCTGATTTCTTCGGTGAAACTGAAACTTCTCCACGATAAATAATGGCTTTGGTGCATGATGGTCTTCTAATATTTTAACCACTCTTGATGAGTTTTGTCACCAGGTCCCTATGGTTGGACCACATTTCTGAGTAAATTAGAATCATAGAATTTACAGTGCAGAAGGAGGCCATTCGGCCCATCGAGTCTGCACCAGCTTCTGGAAAGAGCACCCTACACAAGCCTACACCTCCACCCTATCCCCATAACCCAGTAACCCCACCCAACACTGAGGGCAATTTATCATGGCCAATCCACCTAACCTGCACATCTTTGGACTGTGGGAGGAAACCGGAGCACCCGGAGGAAACCCACGCAGACCAGGGGAGAACGTGCAGACTCCGCACAGACAGTGACCCAAGCCGGGAATCGAACCTGGGACCCTGGCGCTGTGAAGCAACAGTGCTAACCACTGTGCTACAATGCCGCCCAAATTAAAAGTTTTGCTGCCAATTGTATTAAGTAAAGGAGACACCTCATTATCTTCTGAAATTTTATTGGCTATGATATAATAATGGAATATTTCTGCATATGATTTCCAGTTTTCCGTGTCTTCCTTAAATGAGCCCATGGCGCCAAGTTTTCCCACCACTTTTCAATGATATTGGAATACTCTCACAACTTCGATTGTATTAATGGTCTATGTTAAATATGGTGAGTAGTCAATTGCTTCAGCAAGCGATGCCAGCTTTTTTTTCTCTTTGCCCCCTCTACTGTCCTGTCTTACTCTAATGCACGTGGTGAACTCTGCAGGCTCAGCTCCCCGGGGTGTCAGATTCACTTTAAAGTATCGACCTTTCCTTTTTCTTAAAATTTGTGCCCAATAAACTTACTGGTTTGATGCCAGGTGCAGGGTACATTCGCTGACCCACTGCTGATATGCTTCAACGTCAACCATCGAAAGCTTCGATCTTCTTTTGCACTTCGGAAAATAATATTTTTCTGATTATTCCTTGTTGCCACTTTTTTTAAAATCCTGTTGTGTATTGTACTTGCAGGAGAAAGGAAAGGAAACGTTGAAGCACATGGGTTGAATACAATAAACAACAGAGGTTTATTAGATGGTTGTTGACTGTACATAGGCTAGGCCTGGACTGACTCTAAACCAGTGAAGTAGCCAATCATGTCACGGGCTATCACATGACTCAATTGAAAGTGACCATGCTACAACACAACAATAACAACCCACATATATAACATCCCTCCCCCTTTACCTTAGACAAATAACTATAGTATTTCAACATAGTCATTAAAACATATATGCAATGGCATATAAATTATTACACAGTAGTAATACTGTCAACAGGAAGGACGATCTGGTGGGTGTCTGTTCCGCACTGGTTTCCTGTGCACTTCAGGGATTTGGTTGTTCTTGACCTTAGATGTATTCTCAGGTTCTTCTGTGGATGATGTCACAGACTATCACATGACTCAACTCTTAAAGTGATCATGTAACAACACAACAATAACAACCCACATATATAGCAAGTATGGCATAGATCACAAACTAGATGGTATGGATGAACAAATCTGTATTTCATCACTGCCTTCAGACAACTCTGTTGGATCGCAATCAACTGTGTTAATGTTCTGTCCATGTTAAGCATTTAATAGCTGTTTTAAATCTACCTGTGCAATGAGAAACCCATTCCACTGAAAGGGCCAATGCAGAGTGTAAGGTTAGATTAGCCTTGCTTAGGTTTCTCCTTGTTATATATCATTGTGTGCAAAATTCTCCTCAAGCAAATGATCAAGTAATATTTTTGCAGTGTCTTAGGATTCTATTTATCGGCAAACTGCTGGTAAAACTTTGCATTAAGTGAGGGTTTTCAAAGTCAGCGAACTGTGAACTGTAGCACCTACTTTTTAAAATACATGCCAACAGTGGCGTATTGATTAAATGCCTTTGTTTTGGAGTTAGAAAAATCTGTTTTCTGTTTTTGTTCAGTGTTGTAGCTAGATTCCCCTCGAAGCTTCCTCACAGAAGCCTTTGAAGATGAGATGCTCAGTTCTTCCCCTCAGGCTTTCCTAAAACTAACATAGTGCTCAGCTTTTAAGTCAAGTTAGCTGAGCAAACATGAACATTGTCACATTAAGGTTGGGGATGCTGAGGGAAAGTTGGTTGACTCAGACAGTAATGAGAAGTGACGGAAATCATTCCACTACTTTGTCAATGACTTGACAAAGCCTGAAGAGTCAGGCAGTAACGTTCATTAGAAAACCTTTTAGAGTTTTTAACAAACTGAGTTTGCTACTAATGTTAACAAGTACGGAGAGATTCTGAGGGGAACATACTGAAGAGCTGATGCCTGGAATCAGTACAGATTCTTCCACTGACAGGAAGTATATGCAGGAGGAATAATGTGCCATATCCCAGGAGTGAGATTTGCAATCAACAGCTGTTGTATGTAGCACAGATACACAATGCGGGCTTGAAATTTGTTTCAGGAGCGAGGCACTTGAATCGTAGCTACTGTAGAAAGGCAAACATAAGTGAATGTTTAAGTAGAAAAGAAACACACTGGGATCTACAGCATTTCCCATCAGTTAGATCCAATCACCATAGATTGTGCATGCAGCACAGACACACAGTAAGAGCTGCCTTATGCGGGAAACTATGCTGAGGCAAGCGCAGCCTGAAGTGGGACTAGAAGCAGAGTTATGGTAGTTATAATAATATAATCTTTATTAGTGTCACAAGTAGGTTTACAATAACACTGCAATGAAGTTACTTTGAAAGTTGATGAGGCAACAGAGAGGAAGAATTACCCTTTGCTGGTGACAAATCTAAGAATACCATTTTAATATTTTTGTCGAGGGTGCACAAGGACTGACCACACAGATCCAAGTAAGAGGGCGACGGTGTTACCAGGATATTATCTAACTTCATTGCAATGTTAATATAAGCCTACTTGTGACAATAAAGATTATTATTATTATTATGTGTTCCTGCTTCATAAAAAGATTCTCGGCAGGACTCGTGGGAATATGGGCGAACAAGAACTTATATACCAGTTTAGAAATTAATGTTAGTATGGTTAATCATGGTTAACTGACTTGTTTTAAGCTTTCTGCGTACTATGTAGCATCGACATTAATGAATGATTTTCTTATTTTAAGGAGGTGCAATAAAAATTGAGTTATAATAAATCCACAGTAATTTCTTCAATGAGGTTAGATATTACAGGCATGGGCAGCACGGTGGCCTAGTGGTTAGCACAACCGCCTCACGGCGCTGAGGTCCCAGGTTCGATCCCGGCTCTGGGTCACTGTCCGTGTGGAGTTTGCACATTCTCCCTGTGTCTGCGTGAGTTTCGCCCCCACAACCCAAAAATGTGCAGAGTAGGTGGATTGGCCACGCTAAATTGCCCCTTAATTGGAAAAAATAATTGGGTAATCTAAATTTAAAAAAAAAGATATTACAGGCATGATATTCAACCTGTACAATTCCCACATGTAATGGAACTCCCTGTACAATTTACATTTATACAGAATCCCATTACAGGGGGTAGCTGTGGCTCAACTGCTGAAGCTCACACTTGAGTCAGAAGAATGTAGCGTCAAGCCAAATTGCACAGGTATAGCCTTGTAATCCAGGCTGACACAAAGCTGAAAGAGTGCTGCACTGTTGGAGGTGCCAAAGGGTTTTGAACGGCTCGCTGCATTTTCTGGCCCCGCCCATCCACGACAGGACTCTTAAAATTCCACTCTACAGATCCATTGCACTGATCGTACAGGTACAGATTGTACATGTACAGTGCCCCACAAGTGAAACAGGTCCAATTTCTATCTATGTGTGTATGTACATTATCCCTTGCACCACAGATTATGGGCGGGATTTACCGACTGTTCACACTGGCAGAGAATTCCGGTCCCACACCGGCGAACAGGTTTCCTGGCGGTGAGGAGTGCTGCCACTGGGAAATCCCGTTGACAATGGCCGCGCCGGTAGATTTGGCTGCCAGGCCACCTCCGCCGCAAAAACACACGCGGCAGGGTGGTCAATAAATCTCACCTTAAAGAACTACGGTGTAGAGGTATAGATGACATATATAGAACATTCTTTCTGTTTTATTTTTATAAATTCAGAGTACCCAATTGTTTTTTTTTCCAATTAAGGGTCAGTTCAGAATTGCCAATTCACCCACCCTGCACAACTTTGGGTTGCGGGGATGAGACCCACGCAGACACAGGGGGAAAGTGCAAACTCCACACAGACAGTCACCCGAGGCTGAAATTGAACCCTGGTCCCTGGAGCTGTAAGGCAGCAGTGCTAACCACTGTGCCACCCAGTATTTTCTGCGAAGTTTACACAATGGTAGAAATTGGACCTCATTGCACCCTTTTCACACGCACCAAGAGCCCATTACAGGGGTTAAACTTCAGCATCCAAAGTATTCCTTTGGGAAATAGGATAGTGAGGAAGGGAAGAGTCAGATTTAGTGGCAGGTATGTTTAAAAAAAGGTTAATTTCAAAACTTGTTCCTGTGAAGCCAGATGGAGTAGGAGTGTTGAATCCATAGTCCAACTACCCGTAGCCACCTCTATCAGATTTATATTGCCCCTTCTAGAAAGGAGTGTTGTTTGATTTCACTCCTAAATGACTTGCCTCATAAATTCCAACCCCCTTTGGATAAATGTACCGCTCTAATTGCTGCTGTGTGGCACCCAGGTTAACACTGCTAGATGGAAAACCTCGAGCATGACCTCCTCGCCTTAAGTGGTGGTGTCCAAGGAATGGCTCAGTCTGTGAGCCATGGCTGAGGTCCTTGACATCATGTTTCCTTTGCAGAGGGATATGTCCCAGAAATAGGTGGACATTGCCGAGGCACTCCAGAGAGTATCCCAGTCGCTGAGGGTTTCAACACTGCGGTGCAGACAATGGGGAGTCTTGAGGACTGGCAGTATTGGAAGACTCAGAACCTCACTCCAGCTGCCCCTCCATACCATGGAATCACACCTTCAGGGAGGAGAACGTGCTGGAACCCAGCCTGGGGCCTTTCACCAAGGAGACTAAGGCGTCTTCAGTTCTTATGAATCCTCCCCTCCTGACACGGCACATCTCAAGGGCACAAGAGTGGCACAGAGATGCCTGTGACACTGCTCAGTCAGACGGGGCACTCTGACTCCAGGTCCCCCAGAGGACATCCGCCAAGAGCATCAAAGGTCACAGGTAATAGAGGACAGCAGGCTGCCTCCACCTCTGATGTGTATCCAGGGTCACTCCTCAATGTAGCAGTTGACCATGTAGGATCAAAAGAGTGAGGAGCACTGAGTGGCCATTTGTGAGGCCATTATCTGTAGCTAGGGGGAATGGAAATGTGCCACATTAAAATATTCACCATTAAAACATCTTCTACCCCATACGTGTAAAGGTTCTGTCACTAATCTTCACAGTGGTCCAAGATCAAAATGATGCAGACTCGTCATGAGGATGGGTGTCAATGTGCTCTCAACAAAAAGAGGATTCAGACTTTTGCAGAAACTGTGGCACACCAGAGCTTTCCTTACAGCAAGTGGTCATCATTCTCCTGCCTTGTATAATGACTCACTGACAGTGCTGACATAGGCCCATCGCCCAGACTGATGTAGCATAGACCCTTGGAGGGGGGAACAGGGTGGTCCGGGAAAAGCCAATGTGATTGGAGGTGGGGGAATGAGGGGATGTGTTGAAATGACGGACACAACCTCATTTTACACAAATCTCGAGACAATGAGGGCCTCCCTGATACTCCATGCATGTTGGACCTTTGCTGCCACCTGCCCTCCATCCTCCGGCTCCTCCTCGGACTCATTCTCCACCCCCTCCTGGTCCTCCTCCTACTCAGAAGAGGCCACAAGTTCTTCCTCCTCCTCATTCAGCATGTCAACCCGCTGCTGTGCAAGATTGTGTAGGGCATAGCAGACCACCACAAAGCAGGAGACTGCCTGGGGAGTGCACTGTAGAGCCCAGCCGGAGCGGTCCAGGCAGCAGCACTGCATTTTGAGCAGCTCGATGCAAGGCTCAATGAAAGCACGGGTGGCAACGTGGGCCTCATTGTATCGAGTCTCCACCTCGGTCTCAGGTCTCCGCACTGGTGTCATCAGTCATGACCTCGACAGGCATCTCATGTCCCCCAGGAGGCAACCCATCATCCTGGAGTGGTTATCAAAGATACCGAGGTTCTCAGTGTACCCCAGATTGTAGCTGTTATGCACGCTCCCAGGATGCACAGTAGCACAGTGGGTAGCACTGTTGCTGCACAGTGCCAGGGTCCCAGGTTTGATTCTCGGCTTGGGTCACAGTCTGTGCGGAGTCTGCACGTTATCCCCATGTCTGTGTGGGTTTCCTTTGGATGCTCCTGTTTCCTCCCACAAGTTCCAAAAGACGTGCTGTTACGTGAATTGGATATTCTGAATTCTCCCTCTGTGTACCCGAAAAGGCGCTGGAATGTGGCGACTAGGGGCTTTTCACAGGAACATCATTGCAGTGTTAATGTAAGCCTACTTGTGACAAGAAAGATTATTATTATAGTGGGCACACGCATACATGATAAGAGCGTGATCGTCGCACATGATCAGGGAGTGGAACCCCTTCCTCGTAATATAAGGCACTCCCTGATGCCCCGGTGCTTGCAGGGCAACATGTGTGCCATCAACGGCGCCTGGACCTGAGCATCCTGGTGATAGCAGCAAATCTTGCAGCCTGGGCCTCTTGCTGGGCCTGGTCCAGCTCGATATATTCAGATGCTCGGGTATACAGACCATCTGCCACCTCCCGGATGCACCTGATGACCTTGGGCTGATGACTGTGAAATGCCGCACAGATCCCCACTAAAGCCCTGGAATGGCCCTGTGGCATAAAGGTTGAGAGGTGCAGTGCCATGCCTGTGAGGATGTGGCATAGATGTCGCACTGTCTGTCTGTTGAGACGTAGTCTTCTGCGGCATATGCTGCTCATCAGCTCTTTAAAGGATCAATGACTCCTGTCACCCTAGCTCATCGCTGGGCTCCCCTTCTAGCCCCCTCCTCGGCCTGAAGGGCAGCCGGGTCTTGAGGGTGTTCGCCAGCCCCCTGCAGATGAGGTACTGCCTCCAGCCTGCAGTGGTCTTCAGCATCTGCTCACCTTGGCTGTGACGAGCACAATGAGGGTAGCCTCCATGGCATCAACACCAACAATCATCATTGTTTCTGGAAGGAATTGGAGAAGGACCGACAATCAGTTAGGTCTTCCATCCCGGACTCTAATATCTTCCAAGCCTCCCCCACAATGACTATCCCACTTTCTCTCAGAGTGCCATCCAGTGAGCCAGTTGTGCTGGCAAACTTCTCTCTGCACACTCATTCCAGCCAGGAACCTCGAAACCCAGACCTCTGCCAGCAACATTAGGGATGTCGTGCTCAGCCGTCCTCTGCTCATCAAGACACTCAACTTTGCGTCGTGAGAGGGTCCTCAGTGGCAGGACATCCAGTTCACGAATCATCCTCTCAGACAGGGCACTTGTTCCTACAAGGAGGCACTTGAGAGTTCAGGTGCGTGAAGTGCTATCACAACTAACAAGGCTAATCCCTCCTTTGAAATAGCCTTCAACTGTGAAGCTAGAGGCTGCTCACAGTCAAAGGGGTAAAATTGACTTTCATGAGACAAGCTGCAAAATGGCTCTGTCCTGTTTTGGTAGGACAGACAGGCTGAACTGTGGTTGCCTTTGTTCTGGGTCACCACAATATTTAAAGGTGGCTTGAAGGTTTCAAAGATGAAAAGTCCTTCTCCTCCCTCCCAGCCAGGGCTGACTCCCGACCTGGACTTCTCCAGCTCCCTGAACAGCCCCAACCCTCCTGAAGCCCTTTGGGGCTCTCTTGCTATTCAACAGGTGCAATGGGATCGGCACCGGGTGCAACGGGATGGGAAAATCACACCCTCTTATTCTGATAACAGATTTCAGTGATTGATGCTAAAATGATCGGTCTTCATTCCCCGATTTCTCCCTTCCTAAATAAGAAAAAAATTCAGTTTTTCAACTAAAGAACACAATTACTCAATCTAGAAAATGGACTGAAGTACATGAAATTTCCACATTTATTCCTTTTAATAACGTGGAATGGAAACCATCAGGCCCTGGAGATTCCTCCACCTTAAGTCTCACTATTTTCTCCATTATAATTTCAAAAGTTTATTAAATTTTCTATGGCCTATATTTCAGGCCTTCTTGGACTGCTAGTATTGTGCCCCTTTCCTCCACTATTATATAAAGTGAAAATCTACCACTTTATTATCCATGACTGCCTGAAATGTCTCTAACACACCCACCTTTACTCTTAGCACTTTATTTATCTTATTGTTAGGCACACAAAGTAGTTTTAAGGGTTTTGTATTTATTTGGTAAACATTAGATAAGATATAGTTTAAGTGGGTTTAATTTAATGTTTCTGCGCCTGAAAAGGTAAAACCTATGGTTAGATTCATTCTAGATATGTTTGTGTGTGTGAGGTTTGGTTTAAATTCCAAACATAACTCCATTGTGCTGAGAGAGGGCTATGGCATGAAGAGTGAATTAACCAGTGGTTGCTTAGCAACTGGGGCCTTGTAAGGTAGAGAAGCTTTTAAGTTTTAGTTTAGCTAATTTGATTGCAGTTGAAGATAGGTAATGAGAGAGATGAAAGTTCTCACAGCTCTGCATGAAGCAGTTGTTTTTAGAAGGTTAAAGGTCTCTCTCGTCATTGCTAGAAGAAAAGCTGTACCCAGGAATAATGGTTAAGAAAACAGTTGCTCGAAATCTAAAGTCCAGCTCATTAAGGAAACTAGGAAAATGAAGAGAAGTTTCCAAGCAGTCTGGAGTTAATGGAACAGAGGAAACTGGGAACCAGAACAGATTACTGTCAAGTAAAGTTATAGAGTTGAAAAGACATTGTATTGTGACAGGCCAGAAAAATATCTGCAGATTTATGCCATTATTTAATGGATATCTAATTGACATCTAATCAATGCCATGACCATGAGCCACGTGGAGAATGCTGGAGGAGAGGCTGCATGACCAGGCAAATCCAACCTCCAATCCCAGGGGTGGGGTGGTCCTGTTCCCCAGCAGATGAGAAAGAGTCTGATTCCAGCGTAGATTTGATGATGGGATTGGAAGCAGTGGCCCTGACGATGGGAGAGCTGGGAAGAAACAATCTTGTTCCCTTTGGCCCACAAGGAGTGCTCCTCAATCTTGTCCTCCCCTTGCTGCAGCTGTTGGGTATTCCAAGGCCCAGGAAGCCCTTCCGGCTACAATTATGCCAGCAAAACAGGTTAAATCCAAGGCTTTCAGCCACAACCACATTTTTAAAAGCCACTCCTGGGAACCCTTTGTCCCATCTGGTTAAAAGCTGCAAGTTGGAGGGTTGGGGCTGAAGCAATTCCATTTTGTGGCCTTTTGACCCCCCCCCCCCCCCCCCCCCACCCCCACCCGCACCCAATCTGACTCACTCCCCTGGGTTCAAATTTCCCCCATTTCTCTGCTCATAGGTTTGATCTTGTTTACACCCTTGACTTTTCATATGAGGTAAATTAATTGTAAAGTCTGACATCCAGCCGTTACAATCTGAATGTTGCAAAGTTGTCTTCATCCCTATTCCCTTGATTAGTTAATTAAATCATAAGGTTACAGCGCATAACATTATTTTACTCATGCTTATTGCTGCCATACTGTGACAGATCAGTAATTAACATTGCTGTGATTAAAAGCAGCTCAGATGTTTGCTTATTAACATGGATTTGCTCATTATTGATACAGCACTTGCAGTTCATTGTCAGATTGAATGTTAACCTACTCTGACTGTTGATTTGGGTCTGTTGATACATACTGCGTACTATCTATTTGTGTGTATGTGGAAGGAGCATCTGAACTCTCTGTTACATCCAAAGGACAGCCTGTGCTTCAACCAGCTCCCATATGTTTGTGAAAGTAAGTGTCCCCAAAGATGGTATTAAACAGAAGTGATTACCCAGACAGCGTCAGGAACATATTAAAAGGCAATTACCCTGCACAGGGACTGTGCCTTTGAAGTCTCGTCTTATTGTACACATTAAAAATGTATGACTCAATAGCTATAGATGCACATCTCAGCTTCTTCGGACTCTGGAATTTGCTGTTTACAAGTACAGAGATTGCATGTAATGATCAGCAAAGATTAAGGTCAAAGAACAGAGCTGTTCAGAATTGGTCCCATCACTTGGGCCAGATGAGAACTGAGCTTCACCTGTGAAACTCTCCTTCAAGAGAATGCTTAGGCAACGTATTCCATTTTTCGACAGCATTTCCTGAATTCTGAAGGTTTTTCCATTGCTCAGCAAGCATCTGCTGGTAACATCCCAACAATGCGACTTAGGAGGAGGTGACAACAACTTTAAATGGTGTAGTGTCTTAACGTAAACAAAGCCCCAAAGCAAAATGGATGCTGAACCAAAGAAAGAGCTATGAGGAAAGGGCCATGGGGTTGGTTTTGAAAAGACTCTGAACGGAGAAGAAGGAGCTGGAGAGGCTTAATGAGGAAATCCTAGGGAATGAGGCATGGAAGACAGGCAGCAGGCCAGGGTTAGAGGAATAGAGAGATCTGAGAGGATAGTAAGGCTGGCGCAGGTTACAGAAATAGGCACAAGTAAAGTGATGAACATTTTTAAACACAAGGATTGTCAGCTATTATAGTTCAGCAAGAGGTGGGGCACGATTTAACCACTGGGTTGCATCCAGCACGGATCTGGGCGCGGCAGTTAAATAGCGAAAAAGCCAAAATTGTGATTCGTGCCAGGCGCAAATCAGTTTGCCATCCAACCAACTCACTCCCAATGGCGAGTTCCAGATCGCACTCAAATCTGGGGATCATATTAACCACAATTTGCATTAATTTCCATCTGATTAGCGAGATTGAAGTCGATTGTGATGGCCTCCCGGGAATTAATGGGATCCATAGCAAGAAATCACGCAGGCATCGTTCAGTACTCCTGTTTAAACATATGTAGGTGGTGCAATGGCTGCTAAAGGACACTGAGGAGGTGAGTAGCCATTTCCATTCTCAGGCATGCAGCTCAAGGGCACTGCAACTGCGGCCCCAGTGCTCGGGGTTGACGGGGGGGGGGGGGGGGGGACCCCTCAGGGGGTTTGAGCTTGGTCAGGGGCTGAAGCCTTCCAGGTCGGAGGTTGCCCCTAGGCCGGGGGAGGTGGGGGTTGGGGGGGGAAGAGTTTGGGGGGGGGGGGGGGATTTTCGTCTGCGAGCCTTCAAGCCGTCTTTAAACATTGTGGATATCCAAAACAGGGGCAACTACAGCTGCTAGCTGCCTGTCCTACCAAACACTTTCAGCAGTCTCCTGAGGTAGGAGCAGTGCTCCGAAAGCTAGTGATTCGAAACAAACCTGTTGGACTTTAACCTGGTGCTGTAAGACTTCTTACTGTACAACACTTTCAGGACAGCCCTGTTCTTGGTTATGTGCTCCCTTTAACTCCCTTTGACTGTGAGCAGTCTCTAGCTTCACAACTGACATGGCGAACTGATGAAAAGATCATTTCTGCGACAAGATTCTGGACATGATAACACATTTTCAGGCTTATCTTCTGTTTCTGTTGAGGAACCTGCGAGGGGTCATACCGTATGTTTGTTTTTTGTGAAAATGAGCTGATATAGCATAATATTCAAGGCTATGGCCAAGTGCTGACAAATGGGATTAGGTAGACAGGTCGGTGCAGGCTTGATGGGCTGAAGGGCCTCTTCTGCACTGTGGTATTCTAAGATTCTGTGAGCATGTACCGTAGCAGACTTTGTCTCAACAAAGAGACAGTGCAGCACCTGTGCCATGTGCTCGCGGTCTTGGGACGCCCTGGAGGAGAAGAACACCTGCTCCCAGTGCCCATGAAGGTCACCGGAGACCTGAACTTCTATGCCACCAGTTCATTCTGGGGCTCGAGCAGGGAGTTGTTTGCCATTTCACAAGCTACAGTACATGAGGTCACGGATGCCCTGTACATCCAGGCAGCTGACTATGTCAAATTTGCGCTGGACTGAGCGCACCAAGAATGCCCAGGCTGCAGGATTCTGCGACATTGCCAGGATGTCCGAGTGGGCGCTTCTAATTAACGGCATGCATGTCATCTTGACATTAAGTAGTGTCCTTCATTAAAAGGGAGGGTTTCCACTCCTCGAATGTCCAACTTGTGTGCAACCACCTCCTCCGGATCATGCACTTATGTACATACTTCTCAGGGAGCGTGCATGACAGCTACAGCCTGGGACACTCAGAGATCCCGGCATCTTTGAGGACCACCCCAGGATGACAGGTTGGCTCTTGGGGGATAAGGGGTACCCGCAAAGGTCCTGGCTGATCACGACGCTGCGGACGCTGGAGACAGAGGCAGAGTCCTCTTATAATGAGGCCATGCTGCCACTCATGCTGTCATTGAGCAATGCATTGGACTGCTTACAATGCGGCTCGAATGTCTGGACTGCTCCAGTGGTGCCCTGCAGTACACCCCCCAGAGGGTCTCCCACTTTGTGATGGTCTGCTGTGCCCTCCACAACCTGGCACATCAGCGAGGCGACATGCTGGAGGAGGAGGAGGGACATGCAGCCTCGTCTGAGGAGGAGTAGGTGGCCCATGAGGGAATTGAGGACGAGCTGAAGGAGGATCCATAGGAGAAGCCAGAGGATGGAGGACAGGCTCCTCAGTTTATGCTGAAGTCTGGCTCCTGTCTTTCACAAGGGGCTGTTTAGCATACTGAGCTAAATCGCTGGCTTTGAAAGCAGACCAAGGCAGGCCAGCAGCACGGTTTGATTCCCCTATCCGCCTCCCCGAACAGGCGCCGGAATGTGGCGACTAGAGGCTTTTCACAGTAACTTCATTGAAGCCTACTCGTGACAATAAGCGGTTTTCATTCTAGGGTCTGGTTTAGCTCATTGGGCTAAATCGCTGGCTTTTGACGCAAACCAAGCAGGCCAGCAGCACGGTTCGATTCCCGTACCAGGCTCCCCGAACAGGCGCCGGAATGTGGCGACTAGGGGCTTTTCACAGTAACTTCATTGAAGCCTACTCGTGACAATAAGCGATTTTTATTTTTTCATTTTTCATTTCTGCTGACAGCAGGCTCACACCCACCCTCAGTACAAATTTGGTTATTGGGGCATTTGACATTGGACCACTATGCCCAGAGAATGAGAGAGGAGGGTAGGGTGTGGAGGTCAACAGGGGGTGGGGGTACAGGCAGGCGACTGTGAAGATTAACATGACAGAGGCTTCATATGTATCAGGTGTAATATGTCTTAATTGTGAACATTGGCATTTCCATTCCCTCTAGCTACAGATAGTATCCCCCGCTACCCCTCCCCCTCCAAGTGCCCAATCAGTTATCCTCAATCTTCTTGATCTTACATGGTCTACTGCTATGTCTACGTGTGTCCCCAGGTTGCACATCAGAGGTGGAGGTAACCTGCCGCTTTTAGCACCGTGTGGCCTTTGATACCCTTGGCGGAAGACCTCTAGAGGGCTTGGAGCCAGAGGGCCAACTTAGTGCTGGCACTAGTTTGCCATACCACCATGTTTTGCCACTGCCCTTGAGATATGCCGGTGTCAGGAGGTACTGGAAACCACCGTCATCTCCTTGGTAGCAGGCCTCCAGTTTGCCTTCAGCGATTCTTCCCCCCTGCCAGTGCCCGTAGCCCCTGAGGGTCCCATGGGATGGAGGGTAGCTGGAGTGAGCTCCAGAGGCCTCTGTGTCATCTGGATCTGCCAGTCCTGGTGCCTCCCTGTTGAGTATACCCAGGTGTTGACGCCCTCAACAATGCTCCTCTGTGCAAGGGTGGCGTCTGCAGTGCCTCGGCAATGTCCACCTGCCTCTGGGACACATCCCTCAGTGACTGGGATGCTCTGCAGTGCTTCAGCAATGTTCACTTCCGTATCGGACATGTCCTTCAGTGACTGGGCCATGATGTTGAGGCCTTTAGCTATGGTTGTCACAAACTGAGCCAAGCCTTGTTCACCACCTCTCAAGACCTCAGTCTGGCGAGTGGCGCTCCCCAGTGAACAAAACGGGGCTATGTGCAGCCTCGGCTGCATGTTCCCCATTGAGGCCTCTTATACAACGCGAGTTGTGTTGTATCGCCATGTGTTTCTTGGTGCTGCGAGTGCTGGGAAACACACAGCTAACTAAACGTGCTTGCTATGGGACTTTTTTCCCCAATTAGTTGAATTGCGCCCAGAATCTCAGCTCTGGGCCGAATAGAATATCCAGGTTGGAAAGAATTATTGAATCCTTAAATCTATTGCCTAGCTGCTGTGAGTGTCAGAGAAACCTGTGACATCTGATAGTTACCTCTAGTATCAAACATTGTGAAAGACTGGGTTATGAAGAATATATAGGGTCGGGATGATTGAAACCAATAAACATCAGAGCAATACTGGGTGGATGATGCATTGGTGGAGATGGGGGTTGGATTCTCCAATTTTGAGGCTATGGATTTTGTGTCTAGTCTTATGACTAAAAGGTCGGCACCACCCCCGCACCGATGCTCCGTCCGGTGGGGGGCTAGCAGCTGTGCCACGTAAAGCCTCCTTTACCTGCAGAAACGGACGGAGAATTGCCGGGTGCGTGGCCGCGCATGCGCACGGCGGCGACCTGCAGTTGTCGTAACCCTCCCCCCAAACCACCCCCCACCAGTCCCCCCAGCCCCGCCAAAGCCACCCCAGCCAGCGGAACGCCCCCCACCGACTGTGGCGGCACTGGACACATTCCGCAGCCGCCACGTGAGGTCCCTGAAAACTGTGTCCCACGCTGTCGGGAAGTAGGCCCATCGGGGGCGGAGCATCAGGGGAGGGCCTCAGGTGATGTCTTGAGGCCATCCCAACGGCGTGTGGCATACTCAGCGATTACGCCATTTTTTGAGGGGGCGGAGCATCCGAAAAACATGCCGCCAACGATTTCGGCGTCAAAATGGATTCTCTGGCCGATCGCTGAATCGGAGAATCCAGTCCGACATCTTTCAAATGACATGTTCAGCCAAAAACTCATCAGCTCTTTCAAATGGGTGTAAAAGACCACATGGCATTACTCCAAAAATAACCCCTGATATACTGACCAATATTTATCTCTGAACTAACAGATTACCTGGTCATTTATCTCCTTATGCTAATTATTGGACCTACTATGCACTATGTGGCTATCATGTTACAACAGTGAATACACTTCAAATATACTTCATTTACTTTGTCTTGAGGTTGAAAAAGGCATTACATGAAAGTAAACTCATACTTTTCATCCTGTTCTTGGTACTTCATGCTCTTGATCTTAGACTAGTTTCACATTATTAGTACTTCTGTGTTTTTCTGTGGCTGAAGATATTCAATTAGTTTGATGGAATAGTGCAAGGATCAGCCACAATTCACCTTGATGAGGCAAGAACATTTGTTTTATTCCTTTCTGGGATGTGGACATCACTAGCAAGGCCTGCATTTTGCCAAACTCTAATTGCTCTTGAGAAGGCAGTGGTTGGCTGCCTTCTTGAATTTAATCAAGTGCCTTGCTAGGCCATTTCAGAGGCTAAAGTCGCCATATTCCCAGGTGACCAAAGGCGAAGAGCTGACTGGTGATGATTTATCCTGAGGATTACCACACCTCAGGCGAGGGGCAAGGTTCAGAAGGCGGGGCCTTCATGAATAACCTCAGCTGGTATGGTAATTGAACCCGCGCTGCTGGTCTTGCTCTGTACCATGAAACCAGTTGTCTAGCCAACTGAGCTAAACCGATTTCAGAGGTTAGTTAAGAGCCAACCACATTGTTATAGATCTGGAGTCACTTATGATCCGAGAGGGCAAAGATGGCAGATTTCCTACCCTAAAGGACATTAGTGAACCATAGGGGTTTTAAGACAATCCAACAATTTCATGGTTATTATTACTGAGAATTCGGCAGTACGGTGGCACAGTGGTCAGCACTGCTGCCTATGGCGCTGAGGTCCCAGGTTCGATCCCGACCCCGGGTCACTGACTGTGTGGAGTTTGCACATTCTCCCCGTGTTTGCGTGGGTTTCCCCCCCAAAACCCAAAGATGTGCAGGATAGGTGGATTGGCCACGCTAAATTGCCCCTTAATTGGAAAAAATAATTGGGTACGCTAAATTTATAATGAAAAAAGATTATTACTGAGACTAGCTTCTGATTCCAGGGTTTATTTAATTGAATTTTAATTACCCAGCTGCAATAAGGGGATTTGAATTATTGGCCCAGATCTTCCAGTCTCCGAATCATCATTTGGATGTACAACCAAAGTTGCACATCACTGCAGAAAGTCCTGCTGCGTTGAACTCTGTGGGATTTGCCCCGGAGGTTTGAACTTCCGATGGGAAATTCTGCTCCCTGGAACCCTCCAAAAATGTCTCTGACACTAAGTTAGAGTAAAGACTTCTCACAGTTCCACAGATAGTCATCTAGGAAATGTTGAACATATTAAAACCTCGTCTAATATTTGGGTAACTACACAACTGGCCACCCAATCATCCGCACTGAGTCCCTGGCTATCCCCCCTGCCTTCACCCCTTGACTATGCCTCAGCACCCCAATCCCAACCTAACCACCCCTCCACACCACACTACACCCCGGCCAACGTGAGTAACCTCCAACCAGACATGACTATCAACCCAATACTCAACTACCCCCACCAACCCAACCCAACTACTCTAACCCAGCCACCACCTCACCCACGAGCCAACCTACCCACTTGGCCCAGCTATCAGTTCTCCCACGTGACACTTCACCCACCCTAGTCAACCATTCAATGGTCCTTTAAAATTACCATGCGGCAGCCAGCACCTTAAAAATGATGCTGTGTCCTGACTTTCCCTGACTCTCCGCATTTCTGGGAAAGTGGGGCTCAGATAACCCATAAAGAAATATGGAGCAGCTTTGAAGCGGGGGAATGTTTCAGCAGTGTAGCAGTGCGGCAATCTGACGATGATTGCCATTTTCTCAGATGATCTGAGCCCATGACTCCAGGCTGGTCCATCATGCTACCAAACTTCCTTATGCAGGTCAGATGGCTGCTCTATTAAATTTCCTGTTGTCCCCTTTATAGTGGTTAACATCTGCCCGGTGCTGTCGACATTCTGCCTGAGGTTGGAGAAAGTTCCCTCTGTGGTTGACAATATCCTTTGTCCAAGATTGTCAAGTGTTGTCTGCATGGTTCATGGATGGTAGACCTCGGGTAAGTTGAAACATTTTAAAAACATTTTGAAGCGATGAATACCGTGCTGAGTTAATTGATCTTAACTGGTAGTGGTAATTAATACTTTACATCAGCCTTTAGGTTAGGCAATAAAAAAGTTAGACAGGGTCTTGCTCTTGAACACTTCAGCCAACCCATCCCTTAATTGCTATTATATTAGCTTCCAACATGCAAAAGGTTGTAGGAATAATAAATGACATGCTAAAATGACATAGAATGTGGAATTTGGGCTGGAAACAGTAAAGTCTTTACAGGAAAGTAATTTATTCACAGAGTAAGTAAGCAGTTAAAACTATTAACCTTATCTGGTAGATAGATTAGTTGTGGATTAAAAATTATTCAATGGATTCTAGTCACTGATGTAGAATAAGCCGTTCAACTATCAAGATAAATATGACCAACACCATCCAGAGCTTGTCGTTGGAGCTCTCCTTCCTGGTAAGAATGGGTGAAGAAAAGACATGCAGACTGTGGAGTAGCCCATGTTTGAGATGTAATGGATATATTGGATCCATGGGCAGTCATTCCTCAACAAACGAAATGGAGAAATTTCAACAATTCATTGCCTGTTATGAGACAAAGGTTATCAACAATCCATGATGAAGCAGAGTTAGCATATTTGGCTCAATTACTTCCTCTACTTCATTAATTGTTAAATTTACTTGCAGGTCTGGAGATCCTCCATCCTCTGAAGGAAGACTGTGATCTGGAAAGGACCCTGCGGATCCCAACATACGGACCCGGCCATCACCTCATCCGCAACCGTGATCCCAGAGACGTCATCCACTTACCGGCCTTCACCCCATCCACGCCGCAGCATGGTCTGGACATCCACCAACCTGTGAAGACAAACCCCAGCCCAACATCAACCCGGAACGCTCAACCGCGCAGACCCACCTACCGATGCAGGAACCCCAAGCAAGGCAACAAGTTCTCCATCCACACACCGAGCAGAGTGAATAATCTCATTGGACACAACTATTCCCTTAACACTGCATACTCTCACCGTCTCCCAGGCTCGAAAAGAAGCAGTCACTCCAAGAAGCATGGGAAACGTGCAGGCCTTCTGGTGAGAGTGAAACAACGCGGCCCCAAAGCCCCTCTGCTTAGCTTTCTCCTAGCTAATGTCCAATCTCTACAAAACAAGCTGGACGAACTTAAAGCCAGACTCACTTTTCAAAGAGAACTAAGGGACTGCTGTGTGCTCTGTTTCACGGAGACATGGCTCACTCCTGCTTCACCGGACTGTGCCCTACAACCAGAGGGCTTCTCAATCCACCGAATGGACCGTATGGCAGCCTCAGGCAAGGCTAGGGGAGGTGGGGTCTGCCTCCTAATCAACATCTCCTGGTGCCTAGGCGTAGCAACACTGGCGAGTTTCTGCTCCCCGGACCTAGAATACCTGACGCCAAAATGCCGCCCCTACTACCTTCCGCGGGAGCTCAGCTCCGTTATCCTGATGGCAGTTTACATCCCAGCCCATGCGAACATGTAAATCACACTGGACGAAATATTCACCACCACAAATAGCCTTGAAACGAAACATCTCGAGGCCTTGTTTATCGTGGCCAGGGACTTCAATCAGGCCAAGCTCAAGAGCATACTACCAAGTTACCACCAACATGTCACCTGTTCCACCAGAGGCCCAAACATCCTGGACCACTACTACACAAATATCAAACATGCCTCCCGCTCTATCGCCCGCCCACACTTTGGCAAATCTGACCACAAGGCTGTGCTCCTGCCCCAGCCTGTAAGAAAAATTGAAGCGGGAGAATCCGTTAAAGAAAGTCGTGCATTGTTGGTCTGAGGAATCGGATGATCTCCTAAGGGACTGCTTCGAGTCAGTGGACTGGTCAGTATTTAAAAACTCTGCGACCAGTCTGAACGAGTACGCCACTACAGTAACTGACTTCATTAGTAAGTGTGAAGAAGACTGTGTGCCAAAGAAGCAAATCCGCGTGTTTCCCAACCGGTAACCCTGGATGAACAGGGATATCCACTGCTTACTGAAGACCAGGTCTGAGGCGTTCAAGTCAGGCGACTGAGCTCTGCAAGAAAGCCAGATATGATCTAAAGAAATCCATCAAAGATGCCAAAAGACAGTACCGGACCAAGCTCGAGTCCCAGGCTAGCCACATGGACCCCAACCGACTATGGCAAGGTCTGCAAGACATAACGGGCTACAAGATGAAGGCATGTAAAATCATTGGCTCCAACGCACCCTTCCCTGATGAGCTCAATGCATTATATGCTCACTTTGAGCAAGAGGTCAGCGAGTCCTCCACCCCAGAAGCCGCGGATGAACTTGTATCTGAGATCATCACTGCAGACGTCAGAGCAGCCTTCTCGAAGGTCAACCCACGGAAAGCCACTGGCCCGGATGGGGTACCCGGACGAGCACTCAGATATTGCGCGGATCAGCTGGCGGGGATACTCGCAGTCATCTTCAACCTCTCTTTACAACAAGATGAGGTCCCTATCTGCTTCAAGAAGACCTGTACTAAAAAAAGTCAAGCAGAGTGCCTTCATGACTATCGTCCAGTGGCTCTGACATCCAGCATCATGAAGTGATTCGAAAGGTTAGTCATGGCATGAATCAACTCCAGCCTCCCGGATTTCCTTGATCCACTACAGTTCGCCTATCGCTGCAACAGGCCCGCAGCAGATGCCAGTTCCATGGCCCTGCACTCTACCCTGGAACACCTAGATAACAAAGACACCTATGTCAGACTCCTATTTATCGACAACAGCTTAGCCTTCAACACCATCATTCCTACAAAACTCATCTCCAAACTCCATGGCCTTGGCCACGGCTTCTGCCTCTGCGACTGGATGCTGAACTTTCTAACCCACAGGCCACCATCAGTAAATATAGGCAACAACACCTCCTCCACGATCATCCTCAACACCGGTACCGCACAAGGCTGTGTCCTCAGCCCCCTACTATACTCCTTATACACCTATGACTGTGTGGCCAAATTCCCTTCCAACTCGATTTTCAAATTTGCTGATGACACCACCGTAGTGGGTCGGATTTCAAACAATGATGAGATAGAGTAGAGGAATGAGATAGAGAATCTGGTGAACTGGTGCAACGACAATAATCTCTCCCTCAATGTCAACAAAACGAAGGAGATTGTCATCGACTTCAGGAAGGGTAGTGGAGAACATGCCCCTGTCTACATCAGTGGGAACGAAGTAGAAAGGGTTGAGAGCTTCAAGCTTTTAGGTGTACAGATCACCAACAGCCTGTCCTGGTGCCCCATGCTGACACTATAGTTAAGAAAGCCCACCAACGACTCTACTTTCTCAGAAGATTGGGCATGTCAGCTACGACCCTCACCAACTTCTACAGATGCACCATAGAAAGCATTCTTTCTGGTTGTATAACAGCTTGGTATGGAGCCTGCTCTGCCCAAGACGGCAGGAAACTACAAAAGGTCGTGAATGTAGCCCAGTCCATCACGCAAACCAGCCTCCCATCCATTGACTCTATCTATAATTCCCGCTGCCTCGGAAAGGCAACCAGCATAATTAAGGACCCCACGCACCCCGGACATACTCTCTTCCACCTTCTTTCGTCAGGAAAAAGATACCAAAGTTTGAGGTCACATACCAACCGACTCAAGAACAGCTTCTTCCCTACTGCCATCAGACTTTTGAATAGACCTACCTCGTATTAAGTTGATCTTTTCTCTACACCTTGCTATAACTGTAACATTATATTCTGCAGTCTCTCCTTTCTTCCCTATGTATGGTATGCATTGTTTGTACAGCATGCAAGAAACAATACTTTTCACTGCATACTAACATATGTGACAATAATAAATCAAATCAAATCAAATCAAATTAAGCGCTTGAATTGCAAAGCTACTTTTTGTAATTAACAGCTAATTGCCATCTTGCGTTCTTCCGAATGAAGATGTCATGAAGTGAAAGGCTTATTGATGAGCCATCAACTGCACGAGAGACGAGTTGCTATGTAAAAGTTAGGCTTTAATAAGCTAGAACTTAGCCCTGCGGTTGACCACAATAAAATGGGCGACCGCCGGGCATTCCGACTATTTATACCTCGGTATGGAGGCGTGGTTAACTCAGCCTCTCGACCAATCGGAGAGCCGTCACATGACTGGTCTCAACCAATCGGTCGAGAGGCACATGACCGACCAGGGCCAATGGTAAGCCGGTGTTCTGCACCAATGGCAGACAGCTATGCAAATCATACCACCACACTTATACAAATTATGCACAAGTGTCAGCCAGCAGCCTCTTCAAAGGCCTCACTTGTGGAAAGTGGATTTACTCTTAAATCAATCTTTTTAACACATGAGGTAAGAGATTGGGATGACCAGGAGGTAAGGCATCTTTATCAGAATAATGTAATGTCTACCAATTTGCAAAGGGAGGGGTGGGACCTATACTTAAGTAATGGATAAACTCAGCTGCCTCATTAACCTGGTGTGTTCAAAGTCTTCATTTTACACCACCTTGCCAGTTACATAGCACTGGCTACTTTTTCAGCTTATTAGAACAACTAAAACATCTAGCCCCTCTGATGTCTTAGCAGAGTGTTTCTAACTCCAGATTGTTATACCTCTCGCAGAGAGATTTTGTTGAAATCTTGATGTCTCCTGGATTAGCATGGGTTCTCTTTGTCTGGCTGGGCTATCCTCAGATCTTTGTCACATAGTAGACCAAGCTAATGTCAAACTTTGTGTTTAGGGGCGAAGGACATGTTATCAGTTTAGCTGTACGGTCTCTGCTAATTGTGCTGCTTCACAGCAACATCATCTGAAGACATGGGACCTTTTCTATGGTTCTAATGATGCCCAGCTCTACCTCTCCACTACCCTCTCAATCTCACATTCTCTGTGTTGGCCAACCCTGCATCCAGTTTTAAATTGGCTGGTTGATGACAATAGTTCTTGTTTGTGCAATCAATTACTTTGGGCAGAAACCAATGTGCTCACAGGGTCTAAATTCTAAAATATTTAATTGCTGCACAATACAAACAGACTAAACGATTCTTGCCTTGATCTGGAAAACAGAAATGTGGTTTGGAACACTTTTGGTTCAATGGCTACATCTTTTGCATTGATACTAAATTAGCTTGCTTTTAACAAGAACCAGGAAACCATCCTATTAATAGACATAGGTACTGTTCCCTGTTACACACTACACAAAGATTATTCAGTATTTTAGGAAAAATGTATAGCAGTACAAAACATCCTGGCTTAACAGAATCTATCCCATTAGTCAACAGTAATTTTCCAGTACAGGGCAAGGCTAGGCTGCTATACGCAATACAAGGTTTGTGACAAACCCATTCTTTAATGGTCATACTGCTTTTGCTGGCCACAAAGTCTATGCTGTAAACTGCAATAACCTTCAATTAAAGTCTATTCTTAAATCCATACCCTAGTCACCAATTCTATTCTTTTCCAGCCACCATCTCGGGCTCACTGCTCATAGCCTCTCCAACTCTCTTTTCCTTTTAAGACCGTTTTAAAATCTAGCCCTTTGATACATCTTTGATAAAACCACCCCTCCTATTATATCATTCTGTACCTCAGTATCCACTTCTGTCAGACTCTGCTTCTGTTCAATATTTATATTTATACAAGGCCTTTTAACGTACAAGAACAGTGCTTCACAGGTACATTGTAAAATAAAATATGTCACCGAGTCACATAGGTCAGGTGACATATCCTGGGGTGGCACAGTGGTTAGCACTGCTGCCTCACAGTACCAGGAACCCGGGCTCTATTGCAGCCTAGGGTGACTGTGTGGAGTTTGCATATTCTCCCCATGATGGTGTTGGTTTCCTCGGGGTGCTCCGGTTTCCTCCCTCAGTCCAAAGATGTGCAGGTTAGGTGGATTGGTCACGCTAAATTTCCCTTTAGTGTCCAAAGATGCGCAGGTTAGGTGAGATTATGGGGATAGGGTGGGGAAGTGTGCCCAGCTCGTGTGCTCTTTCGGAGAGTTCGGTGCTCTTTCGGTACAAGGTTGATGGGCCAAATGGCCTCCTTCTGTACTTTAGGAATTCTATGATCAAAAGCTTGGTCAAAGAAGTAGGTTTTTAAAAAAATGTCTTAAGGGATGAAAGCAAGGTCAAGCAACATAGGGGTGTAGTGAGTGTACTGCAGACCTTGCGGTGTGGATGAGAAATGATGGAGCAATTATAATTCGGGATACACAAAAAGACAGATTTAGAACAGTGCAGATATGCTGTAGGGCAATTGGGTTTGAATTTTCAATGCTGAAGATGCTATGTAAATGTAAGTTGCTGTTGTCCATACTTAGCTCTTCAATCCATCTAAACTACACGTCTTTGGACTGTGGGAGGAAACCGGTGGACCTGGAGGAAACCCACGCTGTCATGGGGAGAACATGCAAACTCTACACAGTGACCCTCGGCTGGAATTGAACTCAGGTCCCTGGTGCTGTGAGGCCAAACCTTGAGGGACAACCATGCCTTAGCAAGTCCTAATATTAGCGGGATATTTTTACAACAAACACTTGCTTTATTGTTGTGTGATAGAGTATTTATATAGGTTATACTGAAGTTACTGGTGAGCAAAACCTTTAATTAAATATTTTGTGTATGTAGGATTTGCGTTGGCAAATCAACTTTTTCTTTCTTATCATGTTGTGTAACATCAACATGAGTGCACACAAGACATTAGACTTTCTGTCTCTTTGAGAATTATATGTTTTCGAAGAAGAGTTTTACCCTGGGACCTTGCTGCTTTTATTAGCTCTCTGACTCATTAACACAGCCATTAGAAAGCATTGCTCTACAGGAGTGCTTCAACATGTTCTCAGAAGCAAGATTAACAGAATAAATCTTCGCTAAAATAGTTGTCATTGTGCACTTTAACAAACTACCCATTGTGGTGGTCAGTGAATTGTGATTATTCAGGATGTTGTATTACCCCACCACCTGCTGGTTGCTAATTTCCTGGTAACATTGTGTGGTTGTCAGTGCTTTCAGTTTGTTAAACAGTGCTACTCAATAATGTTTTCTACGGGACTGTAACACTGGCTAAGGTTTTGCAACGTGCTGCAAGTGGCATGTTGTGACATAGGCCTCCATGTGAAATCTGGTAAATAATCAATCGGGTGGATTCTGCCGTCCCTCCCGCCACAAGACCGCCACGGGCAAGACACTGATCATGGAGAAATCCATTGATCTCGGGCGTGATTCTTCGGTCGCCAGGGGGACGCGGCCGGAGAATCCCGCTCAGTATTTGGAGAACATGAATTTAGCACATGTAACTATCTTAGGACATTCCAAATTGTTTTGCTGTCAGATGTACATTTGAAAGTGTTGAGTCAGTTTGCAGCCAGCAAGATCATACAAACAGCAGTGGGATGTTACCAGATAATCTATTTGGTTAGACCTAAGAAATAATACAAGTGTCATATTATACAATTGAGTGTAGTCTATAGGCCACCATCTCGTGGGAAAGGGACTTGCAAGGAAATAGTAGAGAAACGCTAGAATTATAGAATAATGAGGAAATATAATTATTCTAATATGGACAGGGTAGTAATAGCATAAAGGCAGAGGGGGGTAAGAGCATCTATGTTCAGGGAGGAAGGGGTGAGGGCAGAGGTGCGGGAAACTGGTCAGGCCCTGTCAACCAGAGTTGGGGGGGGGAGGGGGAATCCTCGACTGAGGAAAAAGGAAGACCTGTCAGAAGTGCCATTGTGGAAGGTGGCATTATTGGAACAGATATGATGGAATGGAGTCTTTCAGGAAGCAGGGTGTGGGTAGCTGTGGAAGTCACTGGGCTTGTGGTGAATATTGGTAAGCAGTGTCAGTGATGGACCATGTGAGGTTAGAGAGGGGTGAAGATTGGAAGCAAAAGTCATTCATTTTCCAAGTCCAAATGAGAGCTTGAGGCGGCACTGACACAGTCATTGATTTACAAGAAAAAGAGTTGCAGGAGGTGCCATTTCCAAAGAAGAATAATATTGGGCTTTAATCATTAACTCTGTTCTCTCGCCATAGATGCTGCAAGACCCACAGAGATTTTCCAGCAGGTCCTGTTTTTATTTCAGATTTCCAGCCTCAGCAGTATTTTGCTTTGTACTAAATGAGTACTTTACAGCTGTCTTTACCAAAGGAAAAGGAAAAGAAGCTGCCAAATTCAGAGTGAAAGAGGAAGTAGCTGAAGTCCTGAATGCGCTGACATTGGAATTAGAATTGCTGGCTTTACTTAAAGTTGAGAAGTTAGCTGGACCAGATCAGGTACACCCGGGTATAGTGAAGGAAGTAAGGGAGGAGGCACCATAATCTTCCCCCTTCTTTAGATACAGGGATGGTGTCAGTGGACTGGAGAAAAATGGTGCATGAATAAACCCCCACAGGCAAGTTAATTTAACCTTGGAAATGCTGTGAGAAACAATAATACAGGACAAATTTAACAGTCATTTGGAAAAATGTGGTTTAGTTAAGGAAAGCCAACACTGTTTTAAGGTAAATTGTGTTTAACTGATATGAGGTTTTTTCCCCTCAGGAGACAACAGAGAGGGTTAATGAGGGCAATGTGGCTAGTTTGATGTACATGTACTTCCAAAAGGCACTTGATAAAGTGCCACATAGCCAGGTAGTCAGCAAAGTTAAAACTCATGGAATAAAGGGACAATTGCAGCATGAAAATGAGGTTGGTTGAATGACAGCAAACAGAGATTAGAATTAAACGGTTGTCTTTCAGACTGGGGGAAGGTTCCACAGGGTTCAGTATCAGAATCACTGCTCCTCTTAATCTATATTCATGATGTTGAGTTGGTTGCACGGGGCACAATTTCAAAACTTTACAGATGACACAAAACATGTGCACTGTGAGGAGGATGGTGATAGATTTCAAAAGGACATTGGCAGACTGCTGGAATGCATGGACACATGGCCAATGACATTTAATGAAGGGAAGCGTGAAGTGGTGCATTTTTGATTGGAAGAATAAGGAGTAAAGAGGACCATTTGGGCATCCTGAGATAGGGGAGAGTCTACTGCAACCATCTGAAAAACCTACAGTTCCACCATTTTACTGGAGAAGTTGAATTCTTTAATTTCAGACTATGGAATTGCCATGTTTAACAGATATTACAAGGACATAGTGTGTCGCTGAGAAGCCAGTTTTCAGGCAGAGAAACTGCATGTTACAATTCAAGGTCTATTCTACAACGTGTAACAAGATACCATTGTGATGGCCCCAGTAAGTCTGCTGAAAGCAAAAGAGAGATGATTTAAGAGTTACCCCCAGTTACAAGCCCACCAAAATCACTAATTGCAAGACAACATTCGTGCCTCTGTAATGATTGGATAATTTAATTAAGCATGCGGGCCTTTAATATGATCGGTTAAGTATTCTCATATACTATGCATGATGTAACCTTAATCGATAGTCATGGTTGGATATAGATAACTAGTAACGAATGATTGGTAAATGCCAATTTCTTGTAATCGAATCTCAAAGTATAATTTCTGTACCATTCTTGAATCTGGACTTTTTAGTGTCCTAATTAGAATGCCGAGAGCCCCCGCTATAGCTTGTAAACAAAGACTAGTTTTTAATTCCCAAGAATCTTCGTCTGGTCCCTCATGAGAGTGAAGGTGAAGTACACTACAGTCAAATAGCTGTATACTTTTTCCCTCAACAAGGAGAGACAATATAAAATAAAGGATGCAATTTCATAGAGAGTGCAGGATCTGAGGGATTTGGGGGTTTATGTATACAAATCGTTGAAGGTGTCGGGGCAGCTTGAGAAAGCTGTTAATAAGGCTGATGGGATACTGAGCTTTACAAATGGAGGCATAGAGTAGAAAAGCAAGGAGGTTATGGTGAACCTTTATAAAACACGGTCAGCCTCGACTGATGTCCAGAGTTGGGCCAGGATGTGAAAGAATTATCGAGAGTGCAGAAAGGATTTATGAGTATGGTTCCAGGGTGAAAGGCTTCAGTTCTGAGGATAGAATGGAGAAGGCAGAGCATGTTTCCTTCCAAGGGAATGTTGAGAGCAAATTTGATAGAAGTGCTCAAAATCATAAGGGGTGTGGACAGAATAGTTGGGGAGAACTTTGTTTCCATTGATTTACCAATCATCTGGTCATTATCACATTGGTGTTTGTGAGTTTGCTGAGAGGATATTGGCTGCCATGTTTCTTGCATTACAACAGTGACTACACAAGCTGTAAAGCACTTTGAGACGTCCAGCGGTTCTGAGAAGTATTATATAATTGCATTTGTTTTCAAATTGGAGAAAAGCTCGAGAACCAGAGGACACTGATTTAGGTTGATTTGCAAAAGAACCCATGAGGAAAAACATTTTTATACTGTGAGTGTTTAGGATTTGGAATGCACCACCTGATAGTGTAATGGAGGCAGAATCAACATGTTTTGGGCCCCGTATCTAAGGAAGGATGTGTTGGCCTTGGAAAGGGTCCAGAGGAGTTTCACAAGAATGATCCCTGGAATTAAGAACTTGTCGTACGAGGAACAGTCGAAGATTCTGGGTCTGTACTCGTTGGAGTTTAGAAGGATGAGGGGGATCTTATTGAAACTTACAGGATACTGAGAGGCCTGGATAGAGTGGACGTGGAGAGGATGTTTCCACTTGTAGGGAAAAACTAGAACAAGAGGACAACATCTCAGACTGATGGGGCAATCCTTTAAAACAGAGATGAGGAGGAATTTCTTCAGCCAGAGGGTGGTGAATCTGTGGAACTCTTTGCTACAGAAGGCTGTGGAGGCCAAATCACTGAGTGTCTTTAAGACAGAGATAGATAGGTTCTTGATTAATAAGGGGCCCAGGGGTTATGGGGAGAAGGCCCATGGGGATGAGAAAATATCAGCCATGATTGAATGGCGGAGCAGACTCGATGGGCCGAGTGGCCTAATTCTGCTCCTATGTGTCTTATGGCTATGTCTTATGGCTTTCAAAATGGAATTGGGTTATTTATCTGAAGAGAAAAAAAGTTGCGGGGCTACAGTGAAGAGGCGGGAAGTGGGTCTAGCTGAGTTGCCCTTGTAGAAACAGCCAAACAACCTCTTCTGTGCAGTCACCATCCGATAATTCTAGGCTGTTTATGATATCGGTTCTTGGCCAGGGCATCAGGAAAACACCTCCAGTTTGAAATTGGGTCGTGCAATACAACCTCCTTTGGTGCACATATGCGATTTGTTTATGTGAACAGTCTCTTGTAGTTATTTTTCGTGGCTGCACATACACAGTGACACAACAGCTGACTTTGTGTGTAGCCTGGGCGGGGCCTTTCAGCTTTCTACTGTCACGTTGTTCAGAGTGGTAGTTCTGTAGAAGATTCATTTGGGACTCAAGACGTTGACTCTTTCGCTCTCCACAGGTGCTGCCAGAACTGCTGGGTTTATCCAGCTTTTTCTGCTTTTAGTTCAGATTTTCAGCAGTATTTTGCTTTAATCTGTTGGGGACCATTGGTGCCATGGGATCTCTATGTCCAGCTGAGAAGGTTAAAACATGACATTTTCACAGCTCACCTGCCACTGCACTGATACGTCAGTCTAGATTATGTACCTGAGTCTCCGCAATGGGGCCTGAACCCTTGACACTCTGACTTGGAAGTGAGAGTGTTACCACTGAGTCACGGTTGACAACTGGCACTTCACCACAGGAAGAGAAACAAAACAATAACGTCACAGTACAGTAACAATGGCACAGATATGTATCTTGTCTGTAGGTTGTAAACATAAAGCAGCAGGGGAACGGTGGGCAGGATTTTCAAAGAGCCACAGAATTAAGATCCGGTGCGGGCGGCGGAAAGTCCTTGTCCCAGTGGTTTCTTTGGGATCCCAACCCCTCTGTGACAATTTCAAATTTTGAATGGGCTGTGGACAGAGGGAGCAGACAACCCAGGAGCCTGCTTCAATCAGCAAGGCAGAAGCAGCCACAAACATGGCTGCCACTTGCCTTTCCCACTGGGTCGAGGCAGGCAGCTCCCACCTCTTAGAAGCACGCGGTATCTCTACAGTGCGCCGAGCTCACCTCTGGGCCAATTAGACCATTTACATTTTAAAATTGCAATGCAGGAATGAAGCAGCATGGAGCTCATCTCTCTACATGGATGAACGAAGGTGGGTTAGATGGACACCTCCAGTGATCACATTGAAGGAAGAATGTTCAGATAGAGGTTGGTATTTACCTGTGTAGCTGGCAGTTTAGCCTCGGCCATCACTATCTTTCTGCACTGCATGATTTGATAAAGCTCTTCATTTCTCTGACTCTGGTGTTTTGCACAACCCTTTCTCTTTTGTTCGCCATTGGCTGCTGTGTCTTTGTCCACCTGGATAAACTCTGGGATTCCTTTTCTAAAGCGATCAGCCTCTCCTTTAAAACCCGCCAACCTATTTGGTGACCCCTCTTAAAAATCTCCTTTGAGCTCTGCATCCATTTCGTTTGCCCCCTGCACCTTTTGTGAAGTACACTAATGTTATTTTCTAGCTAGTTTAAAAGCACCACATAAACGTACGCTATTATTGTTCTATAAATGGGACAGTAATCCTGCCAATTGCAATATAAATGTTGAATTTGTGTAAAAATTTCATGCTGAATATGGCATGTGCAAAATTGTTAAAGCAATCTTTTTTATTTATTCGATATTCTGGCAGAAGCTGCTTTTTACAAACCCTACCGAAAACCATCAGTTGTATCTCCATGTTGCTAAAAATAGGGGTGTGAATTGATGCAAGCTAAACCTCATGCAACATTAATATGTAGATGAAGGCAGAGTCCGCAGTGTAATGGGGCCACATGGGCCAGATGATTACAGAAACTATTCAATATGCATAAGTCAAGTTGAGGCTGATCGGCCACTTTTTTTATAAAAAGGAAGACCATCCCAGTGAAGAAAAAAAGATGATCGAAACAAACCAATTATTCAAAAGAATAAATGAACTGTGATACTAAACGAAAAAGAGCTGGAAGCTGGCGAACATTCAAAGCAACTTTTAACTTCAAATGTGTAGGGATATTAATGGAACACAGGAAATAGTACACTGAACAAATACAGATTCAATTTCAGTGACTCTTTACTCCAGTGATACCAAACAAGTTAAGTTTTTTAAAAAAAATCAAACCATTGAGGGACAAACTCCAAAACCAAAGTTTTGAGAGCCGCCCATCCGTTCTCTTCCCTGAGAGCCCACTGAAACCCACTCAGCAATCTCAATGCAGAAAAATCCAACAGACCCACAATCTCCAGCCGGCAGGCCCCCGCCCAACAGCCACCACAGGGCCCAGTGCCCAGGCCGGTTTTCACAGCCTCTTGCCTGCACAGAAAATGCAAGGGAGACAGCACACCTGCCCCTCTACACTCACACTAATTTTGTTCAGTGGAATGACTTCCTCCCATTCTCAACACAAACTGGAGTGCAGTTCCCCTTCATTATAACAGCGCTCTGCTCATCCTGATTGTTTATCATTTGTGAGCCAAATCAGTGATACCTAAGATTTTTGGATTAGCTTGAATTCCACATCAGCATGAACCTGTTTAAAGAAATGGGACTGAAACAGAACTAAAATAACAAGAGGTAAACTTAAATGTGAGTGTATTCCATCATGGGGAACATTACAATGATGGCAATTACAAGGTCACCCAAATGTTTATTGACCAACAGAAGCCTCTTGCTAATAACCAAGAGTCAGTGAGGCCAAGTAAACCACCCACATCAGTGTTCCAGACTAGTTAAGGTACTTAAGTATAGAATAGGGTTTAATCTGCGAATTTCCTGGACTGTATGTTGTGTGACATATACTTACCATGAAGTACGTCTTCAATCTAGATTAATAGCACTCTTTGATTTGCAAATGTACTGGTCTGCAAATGTATTGATCTGTAAATCTAGATAGCATTTCCATCCATAAACATACTTGAAATGTTTAAATTTATCCATCTGGTTCAGTAATATCTTTGAGGGAAGGAAATCTGCCACCCTTATCAGTCGGGCCTACATGTGACTCCAGGCACACTCTCCCTCTCTCACACACACTCTCCCTCTCTCACCCACACTCCCTCTCACACACACACACACACAGCAGTGTAGTTGACTTTTAACTGCCATCTGAAATGGTCAAGCAAGCTATTCAGTTCAAGGGCAATTAGGGATGGGCAAACACCCACAATCCATCAATTAAAAAAAAAGAACTCTTCACATATTCTATTTATTTATAATTACAGCTAAAATGCCAAATGGGGAATTCTCCGAAAATGTCTTCAGCAGCTTTATGGACGTTCATCTATGAGTATCTGGAGAGCAGACCAGGTGAGGATAGCCCTTCCCTTAAGGACATTAGTGAATCAGATGGGTAAATGATTGATGATAATAGTTTGATGGTCACCATTACCGAGACTAGCTTCATACTCCAGAATTTTGCTAATTGAATTTAAATTCCACCAACCGCCCTGATTGGGATTTGAACCTGTGTCTCCAATTTGTTCGTGTGGTAACATTGCAACTAGGCCACCGTCTCCTATAATCATAGGGATGAACTTTAAGGAGCATTAAGGTGGAATGTGAAGTAGAGTTGTGCTAAAGTTGACTGGAGGCTCCACCTCTTAGGGCTCGAGGACTTCTCTCTCCCGCAATCCGCCCCAACCTGCCCTGTCACCAACCCCTTGCCACTTACCTTTCCTATGGTTCCCGGCGTTTAGTTCCAGGCAGCTAGCCGTAGTGCCTCCTGGTCACTTACGCGGTGTTCCTGGAAGGACTGGAAAGCTGGCGGCCAATCCGATTTGGTGGAATTGGATTGGAATTTTTCAGTCTTCTTCCCCCACTATTTGGCCCTAGATTTATTTTTGGCCTCTCCAAGGCGATTGCATTGGTGTGGGAGTTGGGATGATAGATAGGAAGTGTCTTAATAATGATACACCAGTCATCATGGGTGGAGGGCAGGTTTGATAGTCCAATGCTTTTCCTATCCATCCTTTCTGTATGTCAGTATACTTCCTTTCTCTTATTGAAAGTAATATTTAGTTGGATGACAGTCCTTTATTGCATGTGTGATTTTAAGAACATTTAAACAACTATTTGCCGACCATGGTTTAAATTTCTCTTTCATGCCTAGTAATTCTACAGCTTTCTAGTGAATTGGTCAGCAGGATTTTTTAGAGTAATTACGGAGATTTTTGGTTTCTGCCGTGTGTTTTGCCCTGGTGTCTATATTCTATTGTTTGCCATCTGCATGGAAAAGAGACAAAACGCACAGACCAAGTGGCTAATCTCATTTAAAGAGATAGCATAGGTTTTTTTGCCACACCCCAATTTTCTCCACTTCTCTGTGGGTATTGGTTGCTTTACACATTCACAGCACCAGTTCCTCTGGCATCTTGCTGAAGTGGCTATTCTTCATATGTGAGTCTAAGCAGTGTGTGTCAGCAGACTATTTACCATTGGAAGTCATCATATCCACCGGCCCTGGGCGCTCATTGGTGTCCTCAATTATACCTATTATAAGAAGGCGCCACTAGAAGTTGTGGTAGCACAATAAGGGAGTGGGATCGAGGGGCCATGTGACAGGCTTGGGGCAAGTGAGCCCTGGACAATAAGGAGTTTGCGTGGGCCCTGGGAGCAGGACCCCAGACAGTGTGGACCCCAGAGCTGCAGTGACTAGACCTGTTATATTGATTTCAGTGCTTGTTACCTATCTGCCTGTGCCTTTCATCAATAAAAACAGGTAACATCGCCATAGTCCCAGATGACCATGGGCTGCTTCTGCCTTTCAAGGGAAGAGCTGACTGCTGGTAATTTAAGCTGGGGATCACCACACCTCAGGCGAGGGGCAAGGTTAGGCAGTAATTCATGAATAATCTCAGCCGGTACGGGAATAAAACTCGCACTGGTCACCAACCCGATGTCCAGCCAGCTGGGCTAAACCGGCCCCCTCGATGGAAAATATTCTCCAAGAAATTCAAGCTGAAAAATATTCTCTGAGGAATTCACAAGGTGATGGTCTATTTAAATGGCATTTTAGTTTGCGGCATCATCCCCAAAGAGGAGTCTGGAGGAAATGATGAGGTTTCAGGATGTGGAGGTCCATCTCAAATGCGAAAATGTACTTTACGGCCTCAAACGTAGCGTATCTAGGATTTGGTGTTGTTGTGACTGGCTTGCATCCCCTGGAGAAGGTCAAGGCTATACATGAAGTCCCAGCACCCAGAAACTTCAGTGCTCTCAAATCCTTCTTCAGCATCATAAATTACTATTATAGAATCCCTACAGTGTAAAAGGGAGGCCATTCGGTCCATGGAGTCTGCACCAACCCTCTGAAAGAATGCGCTACCCCCATAACCCCACCTAACCTACATATCTTTGGACTGGGAAGAAACCCATGCAGACATGGGGAGAAAGTACGAACCCCACACAGTCGCCCAAGGCTGGCACCCGAGGCAGCAGAGCTTTCTGCTGTGCCACCATGCCATCCTTGGAAGATTCATTTCAAATTTAGCCACAACACTGGCACCATTACATAGCTACTAATGAAGTATGAGCAGTGGTAATGGATGGAGCCCCAAGGAAAGCGTTTTGGAGTGGTGAAACAAGCTTTGCCGTCCTTGAACCCCTTGGTTCATTTTGACCCTGGGAAACTGATCATGTTCACATGTGATGCCTCCCCTTATAGTGTAGGGACAGTATTATACCATATGATGGGAGATGGTTCTGTGCATCCTCTCGCCTTTGCCTCAAGGACCCTTTCAGATGCGGAAGGAACTATGCCCAGATCGAGAAGCAGGACTTAGCAGACATATACGGTATGAAGAAATTCCACTAATATGTGTATAGACAGTGAATTTACATAGTCAGCACCCATACGCCTCTATTGGGGATTTTAAGCGAAGACCAGCTTATACTGACCATAGCCTTGGCTAGGGTGCAGCATTGGGCCTTGTTGCTGGCGGCCTACAATAATGCTTTCCAGCACGCAGATTGCCAATACATTGAGCTGACTCCCCTGCCGAAGAGCGTCCCACTGCCACCAATCCCTCAGGAGATCATAGTGGATTTGAACTTTCTAGAGACCCTGCCCGTGTTAGTTGAACACATTTGTAACTGGACTTAGAGAGACCCTCTACTATTAAAAGTAAATATAATAATCTTCATTGTCACAAATAGGTTTACATTGACACTCCAATGAAGTCACTGTGAAAAGCCCCTGTTCTGGCACCTGTTCGGGTACACAGAGGGAGAACTCAGAATGTCCAAATTACCTAACAGCACGTCTTTCGGGATTTGTGGGAGGAAACCGGAGTGCCCGGAGGAAACCCACGTAGACACGGGGAGAATGTGTAGACTCCGCAGACAGTGACCCAAGTCGCGAATCAAACCTGGGACCCTGGAGCTGTGAAACAATTGTGCTAACTACTGTGCTACCGTACCGCCTATGAAAGGTGGCACAATGAGAAATTTGAGTAATTAAGGCCCTATTTTACCTGTCAGAAGAGTTGACCTGCAAGGATGGTGTGATCGTATGGGGATCATGAGTTGTCATTCCGCCTCCAGCCAGTGAGCCCCTCCAATTGGAGCTGCATAGTGGCCACCCACAGCAAACCAAGATGAATATACTGGCACACAGATAGACCTGGTGGCAAGGCACAATGCATCGATGAATTGGTATAAAAGTGCCACCCTTTTCAAACACGGCTATCCCTGCCTCCATCAGCCACGTGGGAATGGCCAGGTTGCCCGTTAACCCGGGTCCATATGGATTAAATGGGCCCTTTCATGTTTGATGCCCACTCTAAGTGGCCATCTGTGCAGGAGATGGAGACTACGGCCACGGGGGATGCTTTGTGCTGAGTGTTCACTATTCACGGACTTCCGGCGACCATCACGTCGGACAATGACACCCCTTATACATTGATAACCTCCAGGTTTTCATCTAAGTCAATGGAATACGACACACTAGGAAGGCCCTGTACCACCTAGCATCCGATGGTTTGACTGAGAGGGCCGTTCAGACCTTCTCAAATTCAATGTGGAAACAGTTTGGCAAACCAATGCTCCAGCAATTGGCCAATTGTTTTAATTGTTGCATAATTCAACCCCACACATCATCACGGGGTCACACCCGCTGAGCTGTTTATGGGCCGTTGCCTCAGAACCCTGTTGGATCTCATGTTTCATAATTTGGCGGAGTGGCTGGAGGCACGTCGGGTGTCCCAGTGAGGTCAATGGGCTACAGAGTGGGGCAACAGGTCGTTCTGGGTGGGAAAACCTGGTATTGGTTCACAACTTTGCCTCAGGGCCGCCTTGGCTAACTGGACAGATTGAGACACAGTCGGGGCCTGTGCCACACGTGGTCAATGTAAATGGAAGGACTATCAAAAGCCCATCGACCACTTGAGGAGTCGGGGGGGTGACGGCCCCCAATTTGTAGCTAACAAGTTCTGCCAGTATTATCGGTGCACCTGCAAATATATCTGACCAAGGGGAGCCAAGGTCTCCCTAAATCCATTCAATCAGCTGTACCTGTGGAAGGCGGTGAAGCCAGTTCTCCTGTCATTGAGATGGTGCCTCCTGAAGTGTCACCAGTTGCTGACAACTTGACTGCCTCTAAGGATTCTGAGCCCAATGGAAGGCAGGGGAGGTCTGGGAGGACACTGGGGTCTCCAGACCAATTGACTTTTTGACAGACTCTCTTTCCCATGTTGTTATTTGTAGTGTTTGTAACTCTCTATGGCAGAGACGAGGAGAACCTTTTCTCCTTGGAACCCTCAGCCTCCGCAGGCAATGAATACGGGGTCATTGAATATTATTAAGATAGAAGTTGATAGATTCTTGTTGGGCAACGGAATCAAAGATTATCGGGGGCAGATGGGAATGTGGAAACAAACAAATCAGCCATGACCTTCTTAAATGGTTGTGTAGGCTCGAGGGGCTGAATGGCGTACTTCTGCTCTTATTTCATATGTTTAAATGTCATTGTCGAATTACCGTTCCAGATAAAATTAGCTAACACAGCAAAAACTGGGCAAGGTTAAAGCTTGCATCTTCCAAACTGCATGGCTCAATATCAAACAAGCAGTGCAATTTTTAACTGTGCTATTAGGGAGACTTGTAACTAGTGGCTGAGGTGGTGATCTGAAATAAGTAACTGATTGGGTGCCTTTAACATCTGCTGGTAGCATCTGTGATTGTGTGGTGGACAATACAGTCGTAAAAAGAAATTGCAAATTGTCCTAACTGCTTTTTCATCTGACACAAAGACAACAACGTCCTTTATGTTGAGGACACGATTCCTCACTGGGCAGAAAGAGCACACTGGCATGGTGCGCTACAGTGCCACTATGCCACCCACACCACAATGCAAATTCTGCTACAGCACTGCAACAGAAAATCATCAATGGCAGCAGCACCACTCAGGATTTACTGCTGCACTTGGCGCAGGTGTTCGGTAGAGTAAGAATGATGGGGGACAGCAGCAAGCCACTGTGTCCCATACTGCGGCGGCTCAGGCCTGAAGTATTCCTATCTAATCAGCACTTGAACCATCAGCTGGGGTGGGCAAAGCAGAAAATTTAAGACTTTTAAAAAGTCTTTGTAACAAAACCTCAAAACACACGGATAAAACAAAGAATGGGAATTGAGACGACAGCTGGATGTGTGCTGACTCAAAGATAAAAGCATGAAACCTATGGGATTGTATTGCATTGTGTTCGGATGTAAGAGGAATACCCAGCTCTCCGATTAAAGGGGCAAGTCATCCGACCCCCATAGGGAAACCCTTTGCAGTTCATTGGGGGTTTCCTCAAAACATCAAGCAGGCAGGTCTGCCACATGCTTGGAATGGTTGGTATCAGATGTCAGTGATGAATATCAGTTGGTCTGGCTATCGCAGCCGCTTGCTGCTGTCCCTGGAGACAGGCTGACTGGTGATGAAGGATCCAGGTGGATGGCAGCGGATGAATCCTGAGCTCCTCTGGAACAGATGGGAGATAGTGGTGGAATGCAGCAAAATCTTCGTTCAATGGTAATGGGGTGCCAGAATCACTTGGGTTTCATTCAAATCTTTTGCTCAGAAGCATGGGTTAATTTCTGGCTCATTTGGTGTGTGTGAAAGGATTGATGCATCAACTTGAAACTGGGAGGAAATATTGGTTTCCAGTTACGGCTTTTACAATTTATTTAATTCTGTACATTTTGGAAACTTTGAAAAATTGATGGTTCCCCTGCTCTTTGTGACACCTGTAGGAGAGTGAATGTACGAGACGATTCTTCGACGGTGTAGCTGAGGTTCACACCTTGTTCTTGCCTCTTTCTAACATCCCCCATCCTTTCACCTTATTACCTGACGCTTTAATCTCTGCCAGATCTTCTCCCACTCCTCCCTCCCACTCCAAGCTCAACCTATTTTCAGAGACTGAAGAGTAAGTTGTAACAGCCAATCTACCAGCCTCTTTCTCCCATTTTCTCTTTGCTTTGTGTAGTAAAGAACATTTGCACCAGTCAACATTGTTTGTCTTGTGACAGAGCGACAAACACTCTCTTTATATAATAGCAGAATACTTCAATTCGGATCACCCTGACTGCTAAATACAGAGAATGATATTATCCTGGAGTGAGAGTTAATCCTTTTTTATATGTACAATACCATCTGTGAGTTTCCAGTCTGAACTCGCGTTTTTAAAAAAAATATTGACAGGCCTCAATCAAGAAAATTGTGCCATGCAGCCCAGCATTTGAATCTAGAAATATCACTGCTTGGACCTGGCTGTTATTGTGGGAATTTGGTCATTACACCCTGCTGTCATGCTGTCTGGTGTGAATGAGGAGAAATATTTGCTGAATATGTGTTTACCAATAGAAAAAAGATGTTACAAATGCTGCAAGAATCGACAGTCACTGTAAGAAGGGCGGAGTTTTTAAGGCTAATAAAGTGCGCATTACATTTTTAAAGTTGAGAATCCAGTTCATTGAATACTCAAAAGAAGATGAGGAAAATGTTAAGCGTGGAGTGTTCTAGAAAATCTCAACATGGATGGTGAAGGCTACCAGATGTATCTTAGTTTAATTATCCAGAAGGTGCTAACAATCCACACCATCCAGCTATTTCTGATCTACGGTTTAGACATTCTGAATTCCCCCACTGTGAACCCGAACAGGCGCCGGAATGTGGCGACAGTTTTAACAGTAACTTCATTGCAGTGTTAATGTAAGCCCACTTGTGACACTAATAAAGATTATTATTATGCTGATGCCTTTGTGTGAAGATTTCCTGGCATTCAATTGGCCTGTGAGTGTGGAGTTGTGCCCTCTTTTCTTTCCCAGTTGCAAAGCACTCTACACATACTCCAAAACTCGTCACACCAAAGGCACTCAGCAGAATGGGATTACAGGGTATTGAATGTCACTACAGATAAATTAGGTGTATAGAATTTACTCACTCAGTCCCATTCTGAGATAGAAGCTTTCTCCAAGTGGAAAATTAAAAGATGTTTGCTAATTAAATAGTGAACAGCATTTTCAGAATGTAGCCACCAGGAGGCAGACTGGAGATGTAAATATGTCAGTAATGGTTTCAATCCTATTAATAGTATAATGACTATGGCAGTAGACTCAGGATAGAATAAACAGTAACAATGACCCTGATTCTGAAACACCAACAATATTATATTCAGAGTAACAGACAATGTATTACATATTAAGTGAGCCAACGTGTGAGATGTGGGAATACCTCAAGCCACAGTCCAAACAATATATTGTTTTGCAACAGAGACAAACATTGGCATTTCTTACTGTATTTTTATTTATTTATTTATTTATTGGCAGGTGGAGTGTTCCTACAGACATGGAGGGACCCACTCTTCCACAAAACAACTTAAATTCTAATATCTGTCTATTTAACTGGACAAGCAGAGATGGAAAAGAAATTTGTAGTTTATCTGATGGAAGCCACAGTTTAAACAGAATACAAAATGTTTACTATCTCTAGCCTTCAATTGAGTTACTTGCCAAATGACTGTGCATCTTTTAAAAAGTTATTGTTGTTATCAATCATGGCCACCCCCTTGGGTAATCCACTCCAAGTATTCACCACTCTCTGCAGATACAATAGCGACGTTAAGATGCATCTTGCCGAATACATGAAAAGGATGGGAATTGCGGGGTATGGACCCCGGAAATGCAGAAGGTTTTTGTTTAGGAAGGCATCAAGATCAGCTCAGGCTTGGAGAGCCGAAGGGCCTGTTCCTGTGCTTTGCTTTGCTCTCTATCAGTTTGATATTCACAGAATTAGGGATACTCCATGAACCTTTAAAAATGGCAGCTGGGTCCAAATTCTGGGATTCCTGACCCCATTCCCAGTATCCCCACATTTTCACCAGTGCAGGTTAAGATCTGCACCCTGTGCTCCCTACCTGACCGGCTCCCCTGCAGGGATATGCATGTCCTAGTCATCCACAATTTTGAATTGGACCATCTTTTATAGGACTCCTGGTGCATGGCAAGGTATTGTGAACCATGGCCGGGATTCTCCCATACCTGGCGGGGCGGGGGGTCCTGGCGTGTTGGAGTAGCGTGAACCAATCCGGCGTATGGCCACTCCGCACCTTTAGGGGCCAAACCCTCACATTGAGGGGCTAGGCCCACGCCGGAGTGGTTGGCGCTCCGCCGGCTGGTGTGTACGGCCTTTGGCGCCACGCCAGCCGGGGCCGAAAGGACATTGCTGGCCGGCGTAGGTCTGTGCATGCGTCGGAGGATCAGCGGCTGCTGATGTCATGCCGGCGCATGTGCATGGGAGGGGGTCTCTTCCGCCTCCGCCATGGTGAAGACCATGGCGAAGGCGGAAGAAAAAGAGTGCCCCCACAGCACAGGCCCGCCCGCTGATTGGTGGGCCCCGATCGCGGGCCAGGCCACCGTGGGGGCACCCCCCGGGGTCAGATCGCCCCGCGCCCCCCCCAGGACCCCGGCGCCCACCCGCGCCACCACTCCCGCCGGTCAGGTACGTGGTTTAATCCACGCCGGCGGGAAAGGCTTGTCAGCGGCGGGACTTCCACCCATCGCGGGCCAGAGAATTGCTGCAGGGGGCCGGTCGACCGGCGCGGCGCGATTCCCGCCCCCGCCGAATCTCGGGGGGCAGAGAATTCGGGAGACGGCGGGGGCGAGATTGACGCCGGCCCCGGGCGATTCTCCCACCCAGCCGGGTGTCAGAGAATCCCGCCCCATAGTCTGGATGAGGGAACCTCTTGAAAGGTAAGTTCGAACAAAAGTTCTTACCCATGTATCTATGCCAAGCTATGTGCTTCCCCATCCTCCATTTGGCACTGATACCCTCTATGCCAAGCATTAGCACCTCTGTGCCCATTTATCCACCATACACTTTGCGCAGAATCAATGAGCTCTATAGTAACAACTAGGATATGTAAAAAAACATTTTAAAAGTCACTAAAAGATAACTTTCTATATTCTTAAAAGGAATTTGTTTTCCCTCCAGCCCTATAAAGTGTCAATCATCTGGTTGCTTTAAAGTGTCAATAACAGAAAGTGCAAGTACTTAACATTTTGATCTTTTATTCATAAAATTGTGCAATTGACAGAATAGATCTATCAAACTATGTTTTCCCTAGTATGCAACTGATTCAACAGAATAGTGGATGTCTGGGCTCTGTATCATGAGGCTTGGGGCCAGTGGTTATGGTGAAGCCAAGAAATCAAAGTATGGGGAGGTGTTGCATCTATACAGCATTTCTGTGGGGTTTGGAGGATGTTGTAGCTTGACCACAGTTAGTTGAATGCATTGTGAAAATTCAATCTTCTTTACTTCTAAAAATATTCAAATAACATGACAGCATGGATTCAGAAACTAGCATTAGTTTTGCACAACTACACACTAGCTCCTGTAGCGAATACTGAAACCCACCCAAGCCCATGCTACTGGTGAATTCACCCGCGCATGCTCCCATTGGCTAAAGACATCCATACATACAATCAAATATGAAGATGCTTACTATAACACTCTCTATAACACTTTTTCTTCCCCCCCCCCCCACTTAAATTTCAAACCCCCTTAAGGAAAGAAACATAATGACACATGTCTCAATTATAAGTCAGTTTTTCAGGAGGTTTGCGACTCCACTGAGATCTACACAGAGCCACTGATGACCCAATAGACTCTGGTGAAGTTTGGCTCACTTGAGCTGGACTTACGGGCACAGGAGTAGATTTGGTGTTTGTGAATAAATGTCCCACAACCTCTCCCAGAGTAGAGTCCATTGGATGTCCCTGACAACAGGAACCGCTTACTGTCGAATTTCCTTCTGTCGTGTGATCCGGAAACATAGCTGTCTCAGAGCCTTGGCGCAGACAAACCTGACCCGAATAACTTTGCCATTAGTTAATTTTGCAACTATAGATACTGGACCACTTTGGTTAAGAGTAACTCCAGGCAGCCATCATTGGTTACTGCCGAAATTCCTTACATAGACACAATCATCTGGATTGAAATGCCTCTCTTTAGCATGGCAGTCATGCCTCTCCTGCCTTTCCTGTCTCCTTCCCACTCTCGTTTTGACAGCTGAGTGTAGCAGATCTAGGTGAGACTTTGGCTTCCTACCCAATACAATCTCAGCCGGTGAGAATCCTGTTGTCGTGTGTGACATGGTACGATATTGGAATAAGAACTGTGAGAGCTTAGTTGCGAAATTTCCGCCAATCATTCTCTTCAGTCCTTCTTTCAGTGTCTGTACAGCTTGCTCTGCTAAACCATTCAACGCTGGATGAAAAGGGACAGTATGCACATTGCGTATTCCATTTCTTTGCATAAACTCTTGGAACAAATCAATTGTAAACATTGTCCTGTTACCAGAAACAAGAGAATCCGGTAATCCATGAATTGCGAATACTTGGTGTAGCTCCTCTATCGTATTTGCAATGTTATTCTCACCACTTAGGATGCACATCCATGATGACGAATAACATATGATCCATAAAAGGCCCTGCAAAGCCCATTTGAAGTCTAGACCAGGGATGGTCAGACCACTCCCAAGGATGGAGTGATGCTGGTGGCACCATCTTTTGGTTTATCTGACATGCAGAACAGGATTTCACATTGTTCTCAAGTCCTGATCCATATTAAACCATCAAACATACGATCTTGCTGAACCTTTCATTCAGGAGGTGCCCTGGTGAGCCTCATGTACTTCATCCGCCTTGCAAATGATCAGGGGGTGGGATGACCATGCTAGAACGCCAAAGAATGCAACCATCCTACACACTCAGCTCACCTTTGCATTTTACAAATGGCCTTCATCATCCTCTACAATAGTAGACCATCCTGCATTAGGAATCTTTGCGCTCGGGACAGGAAACGATCCCTCTCCATCCATTGTTTAATCTGTTTGGCATTTGAAAGTCTCTTCAGCAAGATTAATTGTCTCAGGAGGAAATACTGATTTGGTCATCATGTCTGGCAAGGGAGGACGATTCAGCGCATCTGCGTTTGCGTTGTCCTTCCTGTAGATACACAAGGGGTTAATGTAAATACACGTAGACTAGATAGACACTAGAGGGAGCACCAGAGACATGACACACAGACATTCAACCAATAGGGCAGTAAGATAGGACACGGCCAATGGGTATTCACGATACACACAGAGGTGACACTACCACAGTGGGGGCATTAAACCAACCCATATAAAAGGACACAGCACATATGATCTTCCTCTTTCCAGTGGAGACGCGCAGTGTGTACAGGGTTGATTTGAAACACATCATACCCACCACCTGGATTGTAGCTATAGCAGGATTAACAAGAGAGTCGAATCCAAGTAGGAGAATTGTTAACAGTTTAAATAAATGTGTTAAAGCTATCTCCAAGTCTGAACCTTCCATTGTCAGAGTGCACATCAAGGAAGCAGCTTATGCAACGTCAAGAGCATAACAAAACACTTCCCTGCCCTATGCACGATGTTGCACTGGTGGGCTGACAATGGGTGAGCACATCGTTATAATTTTGCCGAGGCCAGGGGAGGAATGCACCTGAATTCACCAAAAAGACTCATCTACGGTGTGTGGTCTGCACATATGGTGAATGAATGTCAATAGAGGAACAGATGAATCCGTTTCACTGCAAAAACAATGGCTAGACCTTCCCTGTGCAGCTACGAATGGAACGCATTGACGCCACTATCGAGGCACTTGAGAATTGTGATTTGGCGTGAACCTAGCACCCGCCACAATTCTGGCGCCAAAACCGATTATCCGCCCAATTGCCTTTCCCGATTTCTGCGTTGGCTGATAGAGGAACCCACCCGTTCTATTCGTACAGACTCTTGTGGATGTTGATTGTGAAATACTGTTTTGAATCCTCCTCTAACAAGAGCGGCTGATAGACTTGACTCGTGTCAAGTTTGGAAAAGTCTTGCCTCCTGCAAGTGTTGAAAACCGAGCCATTGGGTAAGCGTCCAGCTTGGAAAGCTGATCAATGGTAAGTTTGTAATCCCCGGATATGTGCACAGTACCATCACTTTCAGAACTGATACAATTGGAGCTGCCCAACGTGAAAACTGAATGGGCTCAGTCAATCTTAGCCTCTGCAGCCGCTCTAACATAAGAACATAAGAACATAAGAACTAGGAGCAGGAGTAGGCCATCTGGCCCCTCGAGCCTGCTCCGCCATTCAATTAGATCATGGCTGATCTTTTGTGGACTCAGCTCCACTTTCCGGCCCGAACACCATAACCCTTAATCCCTTTATTCTTCAAAAAACTATCTATCTTTACCTTAAAAACATGTAATGAAGGAGCCTCAACTGCTTCACTGGGCAAGGAATTCCATAGATTCACAACCCTTTGGGTGAAGAAGTTCCTCCTAAACTCAGTCCTAAATCTACTTCCCCTTATTTTGAGGCTATGCCCCCTAGTTCTGCTGTCACCCGCCAGTGGAAACAACCTGCCCGCATCTATCCTATCTATTCCCTTCATAATTTTAAATGTTTCTATAAGATCCCCCCTCATCCTTCTAAATTCCAACGAGTACAGTCCCAGTCTACTCAACCTCTCCTCATAATCCAACCCCTTCAGGTCTGGGATTAACCTAGTGAATCTCCTCTGCACACCCTCCAGTGCCAGTACGTCCTTTCTCAAGTAAGGAGACCAAAACTGAACACAATACTCCAGGTGTGGCCGCACTAACACCTTATACAATTAACTAACACCTCCTCCTCTTTGCCTTTTATGGCGTAGGGGCTTGAAAAAGTGAGGAGTAGCTCAAGGATCTACAAATAACGTACCTGTAGCACCACGCAATGTACCCAGTTCATCTTTGAGAAGCTCAGAATATTCCTGAATGACACCCTCTGTCATTTTTGTGTGCTTTATCTTACCCCAATTCAACTAAATCTTCTTGACAGTAACACTCGAGTAGACCAGGCCCATGCCCTTTTACTACTAGAAGCCGTGTTCTTGCTTCTTGGCTGTTACATGCAATGTCCATTTCTAACGCTACAGACAATGGTATAGTCTGACTGGTGTACATCCGTAGGTTGGTCCCTACCGGAGTAAGGGCCTGCGTCTGCTTGGAGATCCAATTCTTTCTGTAGATATACAGGGGCAGCTGTGTCCACCTTCTCCTTAATGTTCCATCCATCGACCTCCACTTGTTCCGTCCATCGACCTCCACTGTAACATGATCTCCAAGAGCACCTCACTCACATTAAACATGTTGTAGGAGGACTCTTCATCCTGCTCTATGCTTTCCAGGTGATGCTTGGCAGACTGCAGCTTCTTTGAATTTGTATTTCCCTGCCTTGCCTTTGACTTGATCTTAGTACTCCTGCACTTTTTAGCCAAATTTCCCTTTTTGTGGCAATTGTGACAGACAGCATTCATGAATTTGAAATGATTCGCATAGTGTGTGCCTTCACTACTGAAGAATTCCACTGCTTTCCTTTTGGTTATTTTCTTTCTTGATGTATTGCACCCGATCCCCACAATTAGCCTTTTGAATATCTTTTGCTTTCTTGTCAGCCATTTCCAGTCCCTGAGAAACCTCTAGAGCCTCAAGGTCAATGTGACTTCTCCCAAAAAACAACGCTGTATGCTGTCTTCATTAAAGTCAGAGACTAATCGGTCCTGGACCATGCCCCCTAATACTGCCCCAAACTCACAATGCTCCAAGAGCTGATGCAATTCAGCCACAAAGAAAATTACTGACTATGTTGGCTTACAGAAATGTCAATGGAACTTTAAAACGTTGGACAATCACTGAGGGCTTAGGATGATGATGATTTGCACTCTTTTTCTGCGACCAGCTCAACAGATCATTAAGTACATGAAAAGAAAAGAAGATACATAATAGGGCAACACAAGGTACACAATGTAACTACGTAACATCGGCATCGGGTGAAGCATACAGGGGTGTAGTGTTAATCAGGTCAGTCCATAAGAGGGTCGTTTAGGAGTCTGGTAACAGCAGGGAAGCAAAAGGTCTCCATGGGCCTCGAAGAATGTTCAAACCTGCAAGGTGAGATAAGAAAGTAAGGTTAGTAATAATTGATATGTTATGTGCTCTGGGATACCACAGGCTGCAACTGGATGCAGCTTTGACCAAAAGATACTCCAGACCTTGAAGTTAGTTCAATCTGATTTATTGAACTAGAAGGCTGGGAACAGACGAAGTCTGTGTGGAATATAAGGAAAGTAGGAAGGAACTTAAGCAAGGAGTCAGGAGGGCTAAAAGGAGTCACAAAAAATCATTGGCAAATAGGGTTAAGGAAAATCCCAAGACTTTTTACACGTACATAAAAAGCAAGAGGGTAGCCAGGGAAAGGGTTGACCCACTGAAGGACAGGCAAGGGAATCTATGTGTGGAGCCAGAGGAAATGAGCGAGGTACTAAATGAATACTTTGCATCAGTATTCACCAAAGAGGAGGAATTGGTGGATGTTGAGATCCTCACTGTCTTCAGGTGATGCCCTGGAGGACTGGAGAATAGCCAATGTTGTTTGTTTGTTTAAGTAGGGTTGCAAGGATAATCCAGGGAATTATAGGCCGGTGAGCCTGACGTCAGTGGTAATGCAATTACTGGAGAGAATTCTTCGAGACAGGATCTACTCCCATTTGGAAGCAACTGGACATATTAGCAAGAGGCAGCACAGTTTTGTGAACGGGAGGTCATGTCTCACTAACTTGATAGAGTTTTTCAAAGAGGTCCCAAAGATGATTGATGCAGGTAGGGCAGTGGATGTTGTCTATATGGACTTCAGTAAGGCCTTTGACAAGGTCCCTCATGCCAGACTGGTACAAAAGGTCAGGAGTGAGCTGGCAAGACGGATACAGAATTGGCTAGGTCATAGAAGGCAGAGAGTAGCAATGGAAGGGTGCTTTTCTAATTGGAAGGCTGTGACTAGTGGTGTTCCGCAGGGATCAGTGCTGGGACCTTTGCTGTTCGTAGTATATATAAATGATTTGGAGGAAAATGTAACTGGTTTGATTAGTAAGTTTGCAGACGACACAAAGGTTGGTAGAATTGCAGATAGCGATGAGGACTGCCAGAGGATACAGCAGGATTTAAATCGTTTGGAGACTTGGGCGGAGAGATGGCAGATGGAGTTTAACCTGGACAAATGTGAGGTAATGCATTTTTGGAAGGTCTAATGCAGGTAGGAAATATACAGTGAATGGTAGAATCCTCAAGAGTATTGAAAGTCAGAGAGATCTAGGTGTACAGGTCCACAGGTCACTGAAAGGGGCAACACAGGTGGAGAAGGTAGTCAAGAAAGCATATGGCATGCTTGCCTTCATTGGCCGGGCATTGAGTAAAAGTCATGTTGCAGCTGTACAGAACCTTAGTTCGGCCAACTTGGAGTTCAATTCTGGTTGCCACACTACCAGAAGGATGTGGAAGCGTTAGAGAGGGCGCAGAAGAGATTTACCAGGATGTCGCCTGGTATGGAGGGCATTAGCTAAGAGGAGCGGTTGAATAAACTCGGTTTGTTCTCACTGGAACGGCGGAGGTTGCGGGGCGACCTGACAGAGGTCTACAAAATTATGAGGGGCATAGACAGAGTGGATAGTCTGAGGCTTTTCCCCAGGGTAGAGGGGTCAATTACTAGGGGGCATAGGTTTAAGATGCGAGGGGCAAGGTTTAGAGGAGATGTATGAGGCAGGTTTTTTACACAGAGGGTAGTGGGTGCCTGGAACTCGCTGCCGGAGGAGATGGTGGAAGCAGGGAAGATAGTGACATTTAAGGGGCATCTTGACAAATACATGAATAGGATGGGAATAGAGGGAAACGGACCTAGGAAGTGTAGAAGATTTTAGTGTAGGCGGGCTGCATGATCGGCACAGGCCTGGAGGGCCGAAGGGCCTGTTCCTGTGCTGTACTTTTCTTTGTACTTTGTTCTTTAGCACAGTTAGCACAGTTCTCTATGAGTTAGACTCTCTGCTAACCTAAGTGTCTTTTCTCCATCTGACTGAACCAGACTAGCTCTTAGCCACGTGCTGGAGGTGTGATACTGTACATACACCCTGGATTGGATTGGATTGGATTTGTTTATTGTCACGTGTACCGAGGTACAGTGAAAAGTATTTTTCTGCAAGCAGCTCAACAGATCATTCAGTACATGGGAAGAAAAGGGAATTAAACAGAATTCAAGAAAATACATGAGAATACATAATAGGGCAACACAATATATACAATGTAACTACATAAGCATTGGCATCGGATGAAGCATACATGGGTGTCAGTCCATAAGAGGGTCATTTAGGAGTCTGGTGACAGTGGGGAAGAAGCTGTTTTTGAGTCTGTTTGTGCGTGTTCTCAGACTTCTGAATCTCCTCAGAGACTTGAATCTCCTCAGACTTCTGAACCCTGACTCACTCTGTAGATGTTCATCAGTGGAAAGAGGTGGAGTGTGAATGCCTCATGCCTTTTATAGTGAGATACCATCCCTGAGTGTCCTGCCTGATCATTGGTCATGTCCTGTTCTCTGTGTTCATTAGCTGCCTGCCTGTATATCATGTGCATGTTTGCTTATCATGACATCTCCCTTTTTTTTGTATGTTCTATTGGCATGTGGAAATGTACATACAAATGGTGTCATAGACTAATTTATTTACAAAGGGTGGCATATGTGAACGTATTTACATGTGAAGACAGCTGTCTAATGTGAGAAAACAGAACATAACAAACAACACAAGTGTTCATAAGTCCAGTCTCTGGGGCTTGTGTCTGATCCTTGTCAGCCGCCGGAGAGGTGGTGGTGGGGATGAAGGCGCCTTGACATGCAGGATGGAGGCCTGACTGGTGACCTCATAGTTCGAGGTATCAGGAGGTGGCAAAATAACGAACGAAACGGAGAAGAAAGCGGTTGCGGGCAGGCAACCTTGCGCAGTGCCCAAATGTTGCGTCGCACAACAGAACCATCAGCCATACAGACAATATACGAGCAGGGCGCAACCTGTCGAACAACCGGATTGTCATTCCACTCAGACTCCAGAGCTTGGTGCTCAGCCAAATCCATGAGGGACACCTGAGCGTCGAGAAGTGCAGACGTAGAGCCAGGCAGGCTGTCTACTGGCCCGGTATTAGCCAGGATATCTCAAACATGGAGCAGACCAGCCACCATCCAGTATCTTGATCCTGACAGTGTCCGCCGGTGGATCATGTCAGCTAGGTTTATCTCACAAGGCAATCAAAGCGACGGTATGATTCAAGATCGTCCGGCCTGACAAGGCATCCCGCATCGGTGCTCGCGCATGCAAACTCCTAAATCTGGTCCAGCGCGTCGATTCCATGTCCTCGACACCGGTGACTGCCTCGCCCAATGTAAATCTCCAGGCTGAGATAGATGACATTCTCACGCAATACCACAACGTGTTTGATGGAGTGGGCACGCTCCCATATCGTTACAAGATATTGCTCAAACCGAATGCCATCCCAGTCATCCATGCACCGTGCCGGGTGCTGGCTCCTCTCAAGGATCGTCTGAAAACGCAGCTACGAGAGCTCCAAGGTCAGGGTTTCATCTCAAAGGTCACGGAACCAACAGACTGGGTCAGCTCCATGATCTGCGTCAAGAAGCCCTCTGGTGAACTCTGCATTTGCATTGATCCCAAAGACCTGAATCGCAACATCATGCGCGAACACTACCAATCCCAAAGCATGAAGAGTTAACCTGTGAGATGGCTCATGCCAAATTCTTTACCAAGCTGGACGCCTCCCATGGGTTCTGGCAGATACAGCTGGACGAGTTCATTCGGAAGCTATGCACGTTTAACACTCCGTTCAGCAGGTATTGCTACAACCTCATGCCTTTTGGTATCCTATCAGCTTCCGAAGTATTTCATCGCATAATGGAGCAAATGATGGAGGGCATCGAGGGGGTGCGAGGACGTGATCATCTGGTCCACGACGCCTGAGTATTACATCGCTTTCCTCAAACAAGTTTCCCAATGGATTTATGAAAACGGCCTCCAGCTCAACACGGCCAAATTTGGGAGGTCCGCTATCAAGTTTCTGGGTGACCACATTTCACAGCAACCTGACGCTGACAAGGTGCTGGCAGTCAATGCCATGAAGACCCCAGAGGACAAAAAGGCGGTCCTCCGTTTCCTCCGGATGGTGAATTTTCTCGGGAAATTCATTCCCAACATAGCATCCCACACCACAGCCCTCCGGCATCCCGTTAAAAAGTCAACAGTGTTCCACTGGCTTCCCGCACATCAAGCGGAGTGGCTTGAGCTGAAGGCAAAGCTCACCACAGCCCCAGTACTGGCATTCTTTGACCCAACCAAGGATACCAAGATATCCACAGACGCAAGCTAGGACGGCTTTGGGGCGGTGCTCCTCCAGCGAGACGACTCCTCGAACTGGGCTCCAGTGGCATACGCCTCCAGGGCCATGACTCCGACCGAACAAGGGTACGCCCAGATTGAAAAGGAGTGCTTGGGTCTCCTGACAGGAATAGTCAAGTTTCATGACTATCTATGCGGCCTGCCAAAGTTCACGGTGGAAACAGACCACAGGCCTTTTGTCCACGTAACCCAAAAGGATTTAAATGACATGACACCTCGCCTGCAGCGAATTCTTCTTCGTCTCCGCCGATATGACTTCGAACTCGTCTACATACCAGGTAAGGAGCTGATCGTTGCGGATGCCCTATCCCGATCCGTCACCATGGCATGTGAACAGGGCGACTACATTCGCCACATTGAGGCACAGGTGCAGTTGTGTGCCAGCAACCTCCCAGCCACTGATGAATGAGTTATACAAATAAGCGAAGGAACTGCCAAAGATCCCCTACTGCTGCGCGTGATGAAGCACCTCGCCCATGGCTGGCAAAAGGGCCAGTGCCCCTAGTTCTTCAACGTTAAGGACGAGCTGATGGTTGTTGAGGGGATCTTTCTTAAACTAGATAGAATCATCATTCCCCAAAGCATACAAAACATGGTGCTCAGGCAGATCTATGAGGGTCACCTGGGGGTCGGGAAATGTCGACGCAGAGCTCGGCAGGCAGTTTACTGGCCTGGCATCAGCCAGGACATTGCCAACACAGTCCTCAACTGCACAACATGCCAGAAGTTTCAACCAGCTCAGCCCAAGGAAACGCTGCAACAGCACGAGATCATGACCTCTCCGTGGTCCAAGGTGGGGATAGACCTCTTTCACGCCAATGGGCGTGATTACGTGCTCCTGGTCGACTACTTCTCCAGCTACCCGGAAGTGGTGAAACTGTCGGACCTCACGTCCAAGTCCGTCATCAAAGCCTGCAAAGAGACGTTTTCCAGGCATGGGATACCACTCACGGTAATGAGTGACAATGGTCCATATTTATACAGCCAAGAGTGGTCCAACTTTGCACGATCCTACCACTTTAGCCATATCACATCCAGTTCCCCTTACCTGCAATCAAACGGGAAGTCAGAGAAAGGGGTCCATATTGTCAAGCGGTTGCTGTGCAAGGCTGCAGACTCAGCCTCGGATTTCAACCTGGCGCTATTGGCATATAGGGTAACCCCTCTGTCGACTGGTTTGTCTCCGGCGCTGTTGCTCATGAACCGCAACCTGAGGACGACTGTTCCAGCCATCCAAGTTCCAGACCTTGACCACCTTGCGGTGCTGCAGAAGATGCAGCGATCCAGGGACCAGCAAAAGATCACATATGATGCTCATGCCAAGGACCTGCCTGCGCTGGCTCCAGACGATGTTGTTCGCATTCGGCTGCCTGAGGGAGGTTGGTCAGCCCCAGCTGTTGTCGTCTGACAGGCTGCACCCAGGTCTTTCATTGTCCAAATGGCTGATGGCTCCATTTTACGGCGCTGCATAAAGGTCCCTGCCCATCACCCGACCACACCTCTCTGCATGTCATCATGCCTCCTCTGGACGTCTTGCACCACGAGGCCACCGATCTGGCAGCAATCCCACCTTTCCACAAGGCCACCGCGATGGCAGCCATCCCGCCTGTCCAGTTGCCGGCGTCCCCCCCTCCACCTTTGCGGCGATCGACGACAATTCGTCGCCCACCACAAAGACTGAATCTATAGACTTAACTCTTGTAAATGTTGTTCAGTTTGCTCTGTATCTGCACGATAGATACCTTCCCATGTACATATGTTCATTCATTCCCCACTTGTACATAGTTATGCATGCATATACAGCCATGTTCCAAAATTTATTTTAAAAGGGGGAGCTGTCATAATATCCACTCATGTATATCATGAGATGCAGACAGGCAGTGATTGACACACAGGATAACCAATGAACACACAACACAGAACAACCAATCACCGGACAGAGCACCACCACTATAAAGCCCACAGGGTATTAAGGCCCTCTCTCTCTCTCTCACAGGACACAGCTAGGGAGATACTCGCCGTGTACAGGCCAATGAACATCATCACCATGTGGTAGAGAGCTAGTCTGGTCAAGCCAGTAGGAGGTTATCAGTTAGGTTAATAGAGTGTCAACCCACAGCAGATTATGTACAGCAATCAACAGGTTCAATTAAATAGTATTGCACCATCACCTGTGTCGGAAGCCTGTTTTTCATTTTACCGCATCCAGTTGCAGTCGATGTCAGACCAGCACAGATAGCACATCATGGGCCAGGTGGATTGACCATTTTCAATTGCCCCTTAGTATCCAGGGATGTACAGGTGAGGTTATGAGGATAGGGTGGAGTGGACCTGGGTAGAATTCTCTTTCAGAAGGTCGGTGCAGACATGATGAGCTGTGAATGGCTTCCTTCTGCACTGTACTGATTCGATAACGTACCTGGTCCCAAACCCCACAGCTGCCCGGTTTCAACCTTCTAAGGAAAGAATGGTTCATCTTTAACAGGTTCAGGACACAGCTCCTGCTTGGACAACCTCCACAGATGGGGCATTAGTGCCAGCCCCCTATGTGCCTGTCGAATCCTCAAAATCAGTAGAGGCCATCGACACTCAAAACAGCAGGACCAGAGAAAATGCTTGGCATTCAATAAATAAATAATAACTTATTTGCTTTTGAACTCTATGCTTCTGTTTGTCAAACCCCATATCTGTTTTATTAACCACTTAATACCCTGTCCCCTCTGCTTCTGCACCACCTTTAGAATTGACCCTTTATTTTATTTTGCCTTTCCTCATTATTATTACCAAATAGTACCACTTCACACTTTCCTGTGCCAAATTTCATCCACTATGTGTCCGCCCACTCCACCAATCTGTCTATGTCTTCTGTTCAAATGTCTTAGGCCCATTCTTGGTACACAATGCAGACAGCAACAATCTCAGGGAGCTTCACTGTTCACTTCCTGACTCTCAGAAATATTACTGTACCAAAACAAACTCTGTCTCCCTTCAATGCACCCAGTCACCAATTCAGTTCAATAACTGCTCAATCTGTATTCTGTCTGCCTATCTGTGCTGATCTCTATCTTCCTATCTTGCTGAAATCTAGATTGATAATGTCCATGGGGTTCATCTTATTCACAAGCTCTGATATCTTCTCAAATAATTCTGAGTTTTTTGTGCACTATCTTCCCCCCATCCTCTTGAAAACATATCTTGCCCTTGTGATCGCGCTCACCTCGGTCGTTTACGATACTGTTATTTGAGAAATAATTCAATCCTTTCCTGGCTCATTTGCCTTTCAATTCTAGAACATCCCTCTTGCCATTTTTAAAAAAAGATGGATATCATGTTCCCTTCTGTCCATTGTTTTTGTATAACTCCTGACTGTAGCTATTCCCTGAGGATCAGTGCCAAGGCATGATCAATTTCATCCACCATTTCCAAAGATACCTGTAAGAATACAGGCCGTCTGGCCCCTATTGTCCTTTCTCAATGCCATCAAAACATGCAGCATTTTGTATAACATGGTATATAGTGTGTATAACATACTATAAGCACTGCATTAGAGAGATACATTAATATTGTATAAGTTGTATGGGCTTGTTGGAAATAAACATTATAAAAATGAGTGGTGTAATCTCTGCCAATCTCTGTCCTGTGCTGAATCCCCTTTCTGTGATGGAGGATATCAGAGACCAAAGTTACAAGGAAGGTTGGATATAGGCGTACGATCACACAGCCAAACAGGGATATTTGGACAATGCTTTGTTTATTGGACATGGTTAGAGTGAAGCTCCGTTGCATTTCTGTTGCGGATCTTTTTTTATTCTTGTAACTCATTGTTCAATTTCCTTCAGAAAATATCGAAAATAATAGAAGGTTCATACAGTATGACATTACAGAACTAGGCAAATGCTAGCTAGTTGCAGGTGGAGCTACACTGCTGTCTTATTTAGTGTTGTGGGCAACTTAATAGATTGCGGCTGGTGAGTGGCCACTTTGGGAAGAATATTCCTCTGTCCCACATGGGGCGTATGTGGGGGAGGAGGAATGGGGGTTTGGATCGAAGATGGGTATGTCTGTGAACTCGCACCAGCAGCCGGAATGCTACATCATCGGCACTTTTCTACCCATCGGACTATTTTCCCAGAGGCGGGATTGGATGTAGAAAGACTGCAAGTCCACAGGTGGCAGGGCCAAGGAAGGTAGGTTTATGTCCAATTATCAGAGATCAAATGGAATTTCCCAGTCAGTCTGCAGGCCTCGAAGTGGTGTCAGGAACAGGCCAGCTGCCTGATGGTGACCTCCTGGTGGCAAACCAGGGGCCCAGCACTCCAGTCAGGCTTTGAGTTCTTCCCCACACACCTGAGTAAAGCTGAGGACACAGACCACCCTGTGGAGAGGTTCCCCCTTTACAATGGTGGCTCAGCAGTTGTAGCCATTCTTTTATTTCCAAATGTTTGAAAGATGCTGAGAGGCTGCCTCAATGTAAAGCTGGCCTTTCCGCCTATTTACACTGGTAGCTGTATCTCCTTCCATACCCCTATTCGGCCTCCAGCTTTGAGAGTTTCCTTAGGGAGAGCGAGCATGTCTAATCACCAATTCAAGGAAAATCACAGCTGGCTGACTGCCCCCAACCCAATGAGGGGTCGGGATCCCCATTTGACCCTGATGTTGGGATCTCAAAGCAAAACCCCAAAATCCTGTCTTGTGCGCCCAAGGCAGAATCGCAGCCAGGGCTGAAAAATAATCAGTTGTATGTTTTTCCAAGTGCATCTTGCGGGGTTATTCTTAGTTTTTAAACAGCCTCAGTCATTTGGCTGTAATTTTGTAAAACTGACCAGAGAGATTGGTTTTGTATCTGTGCCAGAGAGGAGTGGTGTTTTAAAAGATAAACCACAGCTATCTTTGCGAGCCATGGTAAATTGCGAACTGGTGAATAGTTCCAACTTCCACTCCTCCCATCAGTTCCTTTCTTCCACCCATGATGCAAAGTAACTCTTTGATTGGTTGATTTTGGTGAGATTGATAGAATCTAGCTTCTTAGCACAATCGGCAAATACTTCCTATTAGGAAGGAATATTGTAACATGCATTTACCAAAATAGTACACGGTGATTCAACAGAACAATGACAATAAAATGAATTTGAATATGATCAGATGCAACTTGCCAGCCTGCGACAGTGACTGCTGGTAGGCTGCTTCACCATGAATTGCTGGACTAGTAATCCAGACACGCATGGTAATAATGCTCTGGGGACCCGGGTTCGAATCCCACCATGGCAGATGGTAACATTTGAGTTCAAGAAAAATCTGGAATTAAAAGTCGAATGATAGGGCAGGAAATCTGTCATCCTGACCTGGTCTGGCCCACATGTGACTCCAGATCCACAACAACGTGGTTAACCCTTGAATGCCCTCAGGGATGGGCAATAAATGTTGGCCCAGCTAGCGCTGCCCACGTCCCATGGTCGAGAGCTTCAAGTTTTTAGGTGTACAGATCACCAACAGCCTGTCCTGGTCCCCCCGTGCCGACACTATAGTTAAGAAAGCCCACCAACGACTCTACTTTCTCAGAAGACTGAGGAAATTTGGCATGTCAGCTACGACCCTCACCAACTTCTACAGATGCACCATAGAAAGCGTTCTTTCTGGCTGTATCACAGCTTGGTATGGGTCCTGCTCTGCCCAAGACCGCAGGAAACTACAAAAGGTTGTGAATGTAGCCCAGTCCATCATGCAAACCAGCCTCCCATCCATTGACTCTATCTATAATTCTCGCTGCCTCAGAAAGGCAGTCAGCATAATTAAGGACCCCACGCACCCCGGACATACTCTTTTCCACCTCTTTTTGTCAGGTAAAAGATACCAAAGTTTGAGGTCACGTACCAACCGACTCAAGAACAGCTTTTTCCCTACTGTCATCAGACTTTTGAATGGACCTACCTCGTATTAAGTTGATCTTTTCTCTGCACCTTGCTATAACTGTAACATTATATTCTGCAGTCTCTCCTTCCTTCCCTATGTACGGTATGCATTGTTTGTACAGCATGCAAGAAACAATACTTTTCACTGTATACTAATACATGTGACAATAATAAATCAAATCAAATCAAATCAAATGGACGAATGAAAAAAAACTTTTGGGCACAATATTGCCTGACAACCACACCCATACTTTCCCATTGGAATTACGGAGCATCAATTAGATATGGAGAATCCTGGTTCTTCTTGGGAGATGATTGGAGAGAAATAGTCAACGGTGAAATTTAGAAAAGAGGTAACTCAGAGGTTGGGCAGAATAACTAGTTAAGGTCAGGCTGTGCCACAGGTCACTGAAATCTTCCAGTGATCCAGCAATGGTCTGACATCAAAATAGCAGATTTGTTATTCTGTCACGACTGGCAAAAGGATCTGTATTATTATAGTGAAATCAAACAAATAATTTAACAGAATGACTGGAATATCCCTTTAAGTTGATTTCCCTGCGCTTGGGCTCGTCCTGCTGCTGCAGTTTTACTGGCAAGCACCCCGCATCAGTCCTGTTTTAAGAAGCATGTCGCATGGACACACTACAGTGCAATAAAACATTGGTTGTGAAGTCTTGACTTCTTGTTAATTGTGTTTATTCTAGGCAGGAGATGGGAGTGCAAGAGGCACGAATCATTTCCATCAGGTTGGCCTCACATTTACTGACAATTGGAGAGTGAATCCTCCTCCTTCAAAGGTGAAAGGTGACTGTGGTGGCAGAATTTATTTACTGTGACATTTCCAGTAGCTGCAGCAGCCTTTGTTTCATACACACACAAGGCTGGAACCACAGCTTGCTCAAAAAAAAATTACACAACTTTAGTCTTTTAAAAGCAGAACAACATCAATAGCATTCCCTCAGGGAAAAAAAAATAGTCCTCGTTACCTTGTCTTCATTCCCCTGCTTCACAATATTTCCAAATACCTTTTTTTCAGAGGCCTTATTGATCAGATCTGGGAGACTGAAGAGAGCACTTGTTGAACTTTAACCTCTGAAATGGATTTTTTTTCTGAACCCTCTGCTTGATAGTTTTTTTTTTCTTTCTTTTCGACTTCTGAAGGATTTATTCTCCCCGTGTTCATTCGGTATTGAAAGTGGCTTCGCTCTTCTCACTAGGTTTTTTAGTCATGAACTTTACAGCTGAGCAGGGTCACGAGGAGCTTGGAAAAAATTCTTTCAGTAAATCTTGCCAATCTTCGACTGTGATGTGTGCATGAGTATGTTCCTGTTTGTTTGTCTGGCTGCTGGCATATGTGAGTGGCTGGCAGAATTTTCCGCAAAAATGACAGTGTCAGGTTCAGTCAGAAAACCAGTGTGTTTCTCCCCAGAGAAACCAGCATGTTTCCCATCGAGAGCTACCCACACTTTGCCATTTGTTTGAAGGGGGGGTGAGGGGGCGGCGTGTTTTGCGCTTTTGTTGTAAGGGCGGGTCCTAAATGCACCGGCAACTCCAAAGTGAAATTAAAGAATCTCTCTCCACAGACATCGGGACAGCCCCCCGCCCCCCCCCACCTCTCACTGATGCCATTTTTCCGACCCCCTCACCCTGAACACAAATTGCCGGCATCGGGGCCCTGTATGTGCAACCACCTTCAGATCCTGCCCCTGGCAGTGCCAACCTGATTCCTGCCAGCACCGCATTATGTCAGCTGGAGGGAGCATAACACATTCCCAGGAGATTTGGAGGTAAGCCAATTTTTTGAATGTTTTTTTTTGTTTAATTTAGAGTACCCAATTATTTTATCCAATTAAGGGGCAATTTAGCATGACCAATCCACTTATCCTGCACATCTTTGGGTTGTGGGAGTGAAACCCACGCAGAGACGGGGAGAATGTGCAAACTCCTCACGGACAGTGACCCAGGGCCAGGATTTGAACCCAGGTCCTCAGCGCTGTAGGCAGCAATGCTAACCACTGTGCCACCGTGCTGCCCAATTTTTTTGAATGTTAAAACATAATTAAATGAATGGTAATCAGGTTTATGTCTTCTCTGAGAGGGCCCGGGAACTTCCTAAATATTTTGCATCCGGTGCAAATCCCGTTTCAGGCTTCTCCTGGAATTTTCCTGATATAGCGGAACATGTGCAGGGCGCAACATGGCCCGAAAACCATCCGCATTGTATTTGGGTGCATATGATTATGTCCATGCATGAGGTATGTTTGAGTGACTATGTTTGGCTGCATGATGCATGCATATGCATCTATCTCTGAGATCAGAAACAACCACAACTTCAAAACAGTATAGGGATGCTGCATTAAAGTGCAACTTTCAGAAAGAGCAACTAGCTGGGTGTCTGTCAGGGAGAAAGGGTAAGAACAGTGTACTGTGACAGCACCAGCCTTGCTGATGCCTGTTATTGTGATGAATGAAAGAAATTATTATATGTTATGCTTTATATTTTGGTATTAAAAATGCTGGGTTCAAATACATACAGGCAATATTTTGCTAAAGCTGTAATTAAGGGGCCACAAAAATGGGATCATCATTGTTTT